>NC_056725.1:1685640724-1685668224 GCF_019279795.1 Protopterus annectens | reverse complement strand
CTTGGCACCCTACACATTACTGTTTTAAATCACTGATTGAACTGTTATGTATGCACTGCAAGTGCAAAGGGTTGAATATCACTTTTCTGCCAAATAAAAAAACTCACTTTTTGTAGAATTTGAGTTGTTTCAATTGCTTCATGTTATTTTAAAGTGATTCAGATACAGAATAATTGTTTTATGCAATTACTAGAGGAACTGTAGGAAATGTTTTTATCATAAAATCTCAGGATATTTGCCATTTTTCATGTTTCCTTCCACAAGACACAACTGCTCAGATAGAGCCTGTCCTGCATAAAAAGGGATAGATGATACCCCAATACCATCCAAGGCAGGCTAGAAGGCTTGCTGGAGAATCTGGCTAATTTTGCAAGAGAGCTTTGTCCTTTGCTGGAAGAAGAATAAATAGCATTAGGATTAGGATTTTGTGAACTGTGGTACTTTTCAGATTGTTTTCCAACTATTTGATCCAAGCATTTGATATAACCCTCATCAATGGATTCCAAGTTAATATTTCAATTTCTTGGCTGTACGTTTGGATTATTAATGCCCCAATACTTATGATGTGTTTTTCAAACATTAAACTAGAAACCAAGTTTATTGAAGAGAACGTTCCTGTCTCCAGGCACTTAGTTCCTAGTACATCCAACTGCACAGACAAACACAACGGTAGTCTAGTGAAAAAAGCAGATTCTAGTAATGTGTGGTAGTCTGGAATGGGACACCAATTAATGGTTCTGTTACTCAAAAGCAAAGATGTTAAAACTACCACACAAAAGAGTAATATAGAAATAACTGAAAGCTGGCTTTTGATAAAACTGTTTATAGCTGCAAATAACTGAAAGCTGGAAACTGCTATAACCGTTTAAACTCTTTTAGCATCACAACCACTGTTGAAACTAATTGTTGACAATGTCTGCAGTTTCATTGTGGCCTAATTTGCCATCTTTGGTATGTTACTTTGTCTTTATAATACTGAGGTGCTGTGTAGGGTGACACCATGAATGAAGGTTCCTGGCTTTGTGCTTGTTTTAATCCTGCTGCTATAAAGCAGTATTATTCACAGACTTAAAGAAAAAAAACATTACCAGAAAAACTGTCATGATAAACACATGCTGCCATTTCCAAAAACTCTCCCAGAAATACACAGAAGGTAAGCAATCCCCAGTTAATACCAGGCCCTTGAGTCACTAAGTGCAGCACTTTCATCCATCCTCTAATATTGCTCCTGATCTGCATCCCACAGTTCTTTGTCAGTGTCACATGACAGTCCTGCTCCTCATGTCGATTTTCCAGCAGCTATTTTCCTCACTGTGGCACACAGTGCCCAAATCATTATTTTCCTGTTAGACTCATTGTAGTGAGACTAAAATAAAAATCCCCAGATAAAAATAGCTCTGAGAATAAAAAAAGTTATTTTGTTACATGTTTACATACCACTCAACCTCTTAGCTTTCAAAATCCTACCAGAGAACCTTCAAAAATCATAGTGGAGTGTCCAAAACCACAGCATTCAAAATCTGCATATAAGTGTAAATCCACGTCCCAAGGGTGAGGAATGGGAATTTGTAACTCTTCCCTCTAAACAGGACCAACCTACAAAATAAAGACCTTTGTGGTGTTGACAGATGAATATCTACATATTCATACCACAACAAAAATATCCTTGGTTTAGCGTTGCAAGTTACAAGTGCACCTGCAACATGACTTTAACACCACCACACCCAGGAGGGCAATCTGGCACTAGCTGCTCACCACCTTCCCTCCCAGCTAAAGCTCTAAACATCTACCTCACTGTTAATGTGATTAAAATCCTTTTGAGATAATACAGTTAATTTTACAAGCCAATAAACTTGCAGATATCAAGCCTCCTCTAGAAACTCTTAGTAATGCTTATTGTTGACCATAATGCAGATCATGCTCTTTTTTAATTAAATATTTAATACAGCTCAAAAGAAAATAAAGAAATTTCAAGAAAAGAAAAAATAAGTAAAAGTATGAGTGTGCATCTTATTGGGTGACAGGTAGGAATGCAGCACTTCAGAATCTTGCATGGAGCTAGCAGTAACAGATTGTCCATATCCTTCAACCTCTTACAGAAAGAAGCAGGAAGAATGCCAATTGTAATGAGGGATGAATGACAAAAATCAAAAACAGATTCTAAAAATTGTTCCTATATGTAAACTTAGTTGGTAGAGTAACAGGTTTTGTATTAGCATTCATTTTTGAGCACTATGAAGTCTGAAATTCAACCCCCTATCATTATCTAATATCTGCAATCCACAACGATTTGCCAGAACATACAGATCTGACAAGGAACAGACCAGGAATGTGATACAAAATTGGGGACATTCTGGAAATTGGGGAGTGTTATGTGCTGTGATTTAGGTTTAGAATTAGTCAAGACAGCACCAGTAGGCAGAGACAGCCCTTCTTAGTTTATAAACAGTCAAATGCCCTGCCGCTTTCAAATTCGCATGCGCAGGTGGCAGAGCACTTACTGGTAAAAGCAGTAGCCGCCATAGAATGTAACAATATGTGCCAGCAATCTTTTAGCAGTTGAGCACACCAAGTTAAGCAACAGAACAGCAGTGTAAATTAGCACAATCGAGTGAGGGGTAATGCATGTTTCAGCTCATGGTCACTTACTTTTTTAAACTGCAATCAGTACCACTTTACACATGGTGTAGGCTTTTAAAGATACCTTGGGCTTCGACTTGGTTGTTTCCTACACATTGACTCCATTTTGCCTCAGACAAGCTCATCTCTCATAAGCTCTACCGTTAATCCAATGAAAGATCAGAAACTGGAGCTGTCTAAGGACAAATCAGAGTAGCAAAGCACAGATGAAAATTAAAGCTAAACTCTGGTGCACCATCAAAAGAGAGCAGGGTAATCAGGTCTAACAGTTAAAACAAAAATGATTCTCTGTAAAACATAGAATTTACAAATTTAAAAATAATGCACTGTGAAATATATATTGCAAATGATACCTCAGAGAAATCAAGAATTATGTTTCTTAACAGAAAATATCACAATGGCATTTTGTGTATCAGAATGTAACATTTCTTGCCTAAATGTGAAATAAATAAAGCAGTGTCATAAGATTAGATCGCTAAACCATTATGTGCCAACAGCAAACACAAACTACTAAAAAAAGATAAACTTATTTTTTAAAACTGAAATGTATCTCATACAGCAGTTGTGAATGTTATTGCTAACCATTTATATGACATCCAAATACAGACAAGGAAGGGTTGCCTTTATAATGCCATAATCCCCTGTGTCCAGCACTATCAAAAGGTTTTGCCATCAGTTTGTAAAAGTCAACTTCTCCTACATACTCAATGTGCATATTTTCTTATAGTAACTATAGCTTAATGTCTGTTGTTACTGACAGAGTACTATCATGTAGAGGGATAAAGAGAGAGAAAGGAAACTGGCTTAATAATTCTGTCCTTTAGTCAATATTCAGGGTATCCCACTAATCACAGACTGTTTTACGAAACACAAACCTGAAGTTAAATATGGTACATATTAATAAACAGTTATCTTTGATGTTCCAGTCTATACCACTTTGTCACAAACAAAACACAGCATAAAACAGATGCTTTACACAAGCATTTAAAGTAAATTTGCCAACTTATGCTTTTCATTTATTAATAGTAAATTAAGGAGCTATTTCAGTATTTAATAGTCCTCAGACTACAGTAACTGTGTACAAATTAATTCAAACCTACCAGGCATAATGCCTTGGCAGATACTGCATATGGATGTACTATAACTTTAGCGACATATGAACAGACATTCAAGAGTAACGCTTCTGCATGTCACCAGATAAGCACTGAAGGCAGTCCATTGTCATGCTGCAATGTGTTACGTGTGAGTTTAACCTTAAGATCAAAGGTTAAACTTGCATTGTGTTATGTAGAATGTCACTAAACTGTTTTAGCAATCATTTGTGTGTGTGCCTCATGGACTTACCTTATTAATAAAGTAATTAAAACAGATGAATAGGTAACACAAATAAACACTAATATGCAGTCATACTTTGCTTTCTGGTGGCTAGTACTCTCTCCACATTTTTTGTCATATGGAGCAGTATAGTGAGAGGAAACCTGATTCAGGGAAAAAACAGTGACAGCTATCCTTTCCTTTCTTGAAGCAAAATTCCCTGCAGGCAATGGCATGCCAGTTCAACTTTCGGGAAAATTTTAAACACAGTACTATAATTTTTTAAATAAATAATTTATTCACATTGCTTCATTAGGATGTGAGTCACCTTAAATGACATAGTCTTCCCAAACCCAAAAAGGTCACAAGACTTGTTTTTTGGGGTTTTGTTTCTGTTTTGTTTTTTGTTTTTTTTATACAAAGAAATCTTTATTAAATTATCACATATGACATAAGCAGTCTTACATTTATATAAATGAAAAACAAACATTGACACCACTTATGCATCACAGACATCATTGAAACTGTAGTTGCAAACATTTTACATCAGTTATAATCTAACCAGTCATCATCTTCTTTTGGCTGTTCCTATTAGGGGTCACCACAGCGGATCATCTGTTTCCATTTCTTCCTGTCCTCTGCATCTTGCTCTGTCACACCAACCACCTGCATGTCCTCTCTCACCACATCCATAAACCTTATCTTAGGCCTTCCTCTTTTCCTCTTACCTGGTAGCTTCATCCTTAGCATCTTTTTCCCAATATACTCAGCATCCCTCCTCAGCACATGTCCAAACCAACATAATCTTCCCTCTCTGGCTTTGTCTACAAACCTTCCAACCTGGGCTGACCCTCTAATATACTTATTCCTAATCCTGTCCACCCTCGTCACACCCAGTGAAAATCTTAACATCTTTAACTCTGCCACATCCAGCTCAAACTCCTCCCTTTTTGTCAATGCCACTGTCTCCAACCCATATAACATAGCTGGTCTCACTACCCTCTTGTAGACCTTCCCTTTCCCTCTTACTGGTACTCGTCTGTCACAAATCACTCCTGACACTCTTCTCCACCCTCTCCATCCTGCCTGTACTCCCTTCACCTCTCTTCCACACTCACCATTGCTATTATTAGTTATCATTTAACTAGTAATTGTCAGTTAAGCATTATAAAGCTCATTCAAATCCTCCCTTCTTTTGAACCTCATTCCTTCTCAGCATATATTGTTCCCACAAGTCCCATTTATAGGTTCATAGGTAGGTACTAGGCTATCTGCCCGAAGGCATTTATAAGCCTAGCCGGAATGTGTTGGCTTTCGCTGCCGCCTTAGATTAGTTCCCTGTGCCTCTGTCCAGCAGAGCCATTGAAGTGATCGCCGGGGTCAACTTTCTGTTTCCCATCCACTCGTCAAGGTTTCTCTTGAAGAGGGTTAGCGAGGAGCTCTGCCTAATGTAGATTGGAATCTTGTTCCAGAGCATGGGAAGTCTCTGGGACAGAAATCTATCCCTCCAGCACATCCTATTTATTGTTGTGGTGAGGTTTAAATCCCTAGAGCGTGTGACTCAAGGGGATATGGTTTTCTTTAGGTGGAGCATGTCCATCAATTCTGGGTTGGACATGGCCTTGTATGTCAGGCAGAGATCACCTCTGAGTAGGTGGTATGCAACTGAGTTCAGCTGGAGATGTTCATCGTGTTACACTGCTGCAGTCATTACACTTGGGTTATCCTGCCGTCAGGCGGTCCCCCAGTCGGCCTGAGTTCCAAAGTCTTGGTCTGGTGTCGGTTGCTGTCGCCTCCTCCATGACGTCAGTGCGACAGAGGTATATAAGATGCAGCCAACGCCATTTTCTTCAGTCTTTCTTGCCGCACGGTGCCCGAAGCAAAAGCAGTTTGCAAGTGCCAGTCAGCCGTCTCCTGAGATTTTCATTCCGAATCCAGAACTGGTCTTCTACAAAGCTAAGTACCTCATTGGGGAAACTTTTTCTTGCCTCAGACCGATGTCAGTAAAAGTTAATAACTGTATTTCTTGTGGGAAGCAAATACCTCATAAGGATTTCCATTCTTATTGTATCCCATACCTAGGCCCAGACCACGACTTCACTGGTTGTCGGTTTTGTGCAAGGTTTAACAAGCGCACTATTAAACGTCGGTTTGATTTTGCCCGACATTATTTTGGTAGAAAATTCAATTATACCATGCCGTCGGAACTTCCGACGACCGGAATACATAAAAAGCGCAAAGACAAGGATAGGCATCCAAGGCCCAAAACTGACGACGAAGCCTCTTCTAGGCCAGTTGTCGGTTCTCCGGTTTTCAGCGAGGCGCCTTCTCAGCCCCTGACGACCGCTTCTGTAGAACCACAGGCCACCTCTGACTCCCACGTGGAGATGGCTGGGCCTTCAGGCGCACAAGTTATTCAGCCTACCGAAACTAACCCTTCAGAGGGATCCGGAGTAGCTGAGCTACCCGCAGCTTCAGAGGGTGTTTTCAGACCTACTCAGTTAAGCATTAAACCCTCTGCTAAGTCTAAGCCTCCTTTAAAAACAAAGAAACAAATACAGCATTCTCCAGGACAGGCCTCCATGCCTAAGAAACAAATGCTCAAAATGGCCGAAGACCTAATCACTCTGATCAGGAGGTCCCATCCCCCTCCTGATAAAAGGCCTAGACAGGATGCAGACTATGACTCATCCGACCAGGTGTCCATCTCTTCAGATTCATCCTCAGACCTAGGATACTCTTTACCCCCTTATGAGGATTCTGATGCTGAGGAGTCAATTCCATCAGCCTCTCCGCCTGGGGACTACTCCTTTGGGGAAACCTTACATACCATGAGGGAGCATTTCCATTGGGAAGGCCAGGATTACTCAGAATCCAAGAAAAGGCTCAGAGACTTCCTTTTATTACCTCAACACAGACCCCTTGCTATTCCACCAGTGTTAGATATCGTGGATGATGTGTATACTGAATCCAGCTTAAATCCTGATTCCTTACCTCCAGCCCCCGTTAAACCTGATGGATACTACAGAGTCCCTGACTCACACAAATTTCTGTATAAAAGCCCTGTTGCTGACCCTGAAACTATTTCTCAGGGACCCAAAGGGGTTAAGGCCTCATCAGCCAAGAATCCAGTTCCCTCTGACAGAGATTCCAGAGCATTAGACAGATGGGGAAAGAAAGTATATACGTCTGCAACTTTAGCAATGAGAGCCTTAAATTGCCAGCTTCACATGCTAAAATATCAGCAATTTTTGATGTCTCAGTTGAAACAAAAAATGCTTCCAGATTCAGATCCACCTAATTTTAAAGAAATGCAGGATTTATTGCATGCAGCTGAACAAGTGGGAAAACATACTTTGCAATGTGGTTTTGATTCTTTAGAGGCCTCCTGTACAGCAGCAGTTACAGGTTCTGTCATTAGAAGACATGTTTGGTTAAAAGAACATACGTTACCAGATCATTTTAAAGCAAAATTATTGGATGCACTTTTGCAGCAGGATGTGTTATTTGGACTTAAGGCAGAAGAGGTATTAAAGAAAATGGAGGATAAGGCAAAATCTATGCAAACGGTGAAGGATTTCTTACAGGTTCAGCCTCATAGATTTAGCAGAAATTGGCCAACTAAGAATTGGTCCTTTCCAGTTACAGACAGACCTCAAAGGGGCAGATACAGATGTCCAAGAGGTAGAGGTCAACCACAAGGTCCTTACAGGCCTCGACAATGGGTTGCATCAGGCCAGAAAGAAGGGGAAGACAGGCCCCAACCATATAAAAAGCAGCCCCAATGACTTCCCACTACAGCTGCCAAACAACTCTCTCTTGGCAGCCCCCTTGGGAGGAAAACTGGCACTTTTCTATCACAATTGGCATATGATCACCAAAGACAAATGGGTTCTCAACATTGTATCTCAAGGTTACAGGTTCCACTTTCACACTCTGCCAAGGTTAAAAGGAATGCCAAACCTGCCACCAAATCAATGGGCAGAGGCTCAAAAACAAATTACAGCACTCCTGGATATAAGGGCTATTCAAAAGGTACCACCACAGGAGCAAGGACAAGGATTTTACTCAAGACTCTTTCTGGTTCCCAGAAAGGACAAAGCCTGGAGGCCCATTCTGGATCTTTCTTCTCTAAACACTTACCTGGATGTTCCGAAATTCAAAATGTTGACACTACAGCAGCTTCTTCCCATGCTGGGCAAGAAAGCTTGGCTCGTGACCTTGGACCTCAAGGAGGCATACCTGCATGTCCCTATCAGACAAAACTGCAAAAGATACCTCAGATACATAGCTGGTTCAATGCACTATCAATTCTCTGCACTGCCCTTTGGCTGATCTGCTGCACCCAGGGTCTTCACAAAGTGCCTGGCACCAGTAATTGCATTTTGCAGACAGAAAGGAATTCAAATTTATCCGTACCTGGACGACAGCCTGATTCAAGCAGAGAGCAAGGACATTCTTCTAAAGCATCTGGCATTTGTAAAAAAGATATTAAGTTGCCTGGGGTACACAGTAAACGAAAATAAATCAAAACTAGTGTTCTCACAAGAGATAATATTCCTGGGTGCCAGCTTAAACACAACGGCCCAGATGGCTTATCTCACGCCAGACAAGCAAGGACAACTGACTTAATACTTTCAACTGATGGCAACAAAGACCCAACTCCCTGCAAGAAAAATTCTGCAGGCCTTGGGTTACATGGCATCTTGCATACTACTAATTCCATATGCCAGACTGCATATGAGGAAACTACAATGGTACCTAAAGAATGTATGGTCTCAACACTGTCAAAGTTTGGAAACAGTTATACCACTAATTCCTTGCCTTCAACAGGAGTTTCACTGGTGGGCTTAAGCTTGTCACCTCAACAAGGGACAGCCTTTTACTCAACCCACAGCCAGGCAAACACTGACAATAGATGCATCGGATTACGCCTGGGGAGCACACATGGCAGGCAAATGTATTCAGGGCAAGTGGCCCGCAGAACAAAGGCATCTTCACATCAATCAAAAAGAGGTGCTAGCTGTACAAAATGCCCTTATAGCTTTCTAGGACCTGCTGCATCCAGGACAACTACTACTAAAGACAGACAACACCACAGTTATGTGGTACATAAACAAGCAAGGGGGCACACACTCCTACCACCTCTGCAGACAAGCCATGACCTTGTGGAACACAGCTCTAAACTATCAAGTTCATCTGCGAGCACAATTCCTGCCAGGAGAGAAAAACACACTGGCAGACGACTTAAGCAGAAACATCATGGATCCCCACGAATGGGAATTGAATCCAGAAATATTCAGAATGATAACACAGAAATGGTGGAGCCCAGACATAGATCTGTTTGCATCTCCAATAAACTGCCAGCTACAGAAATTCTGCACAAGAAGTTACCATCCACAAGCATGGAAAGTGGATGCCCTCTCATTCAGCTGGGAGAACCTACAAGTATACGCTTTCTCACCACTACCTCTCCTGCCAAAGGTACTCATAAAAGCCAGGCAAGAAGAGCCAAAGATTATCCTGATTGCACCAGACTGGCCACGCCAGCACTGGTACCCAATTTTAAAGAACTTAGCACAAGGACCACCCTGGATTTTGCCTCAAATCCCACATCTGCTGACTCAGCACAACAATCAGATACTACACAGCCAGCTAAAGACCTTAAACCTAGCTGCATGGAAGATTCCTTAGTCAAGCAAGCAATGCCTCTCTCCAAAGCTGTTATGGATGTCATTCTGGAGGCCAGAAGGCCTAGTACCAGGAAAGCCTATTCAGATAAATGGAAGAGATTCTGTGCCTGGAACCAAGCTCACAGCCTTGACCCTCTTGTCCCAAACATACCTCAGATACTACAATATTTAACTGAGATGCTGGACAAAGGACTCTCCTTTTCATCCATCAAGATCCACGCCTCTGCTCATTACAACACGGATCCACCAATTTTCTCTAATCCTTTGCTAAGACAGTACCTCAGAGGGGCTAAAAACATAAGACCGCCCCGTAGAGCACCTACTCCAACTTGGGACCTCAACTTTGTTTTGGAAAAATTAACTTTACCTCCTTTTGAGCCAGCTAACACAGCAGAATTAAAATATATCTCTTGGAAAAATGCTCTGCTCCTGGCAATAACATCAGCACGAAGAGTTTCAGAATTACAGGCACTAATGGCAGTGGAACCTTTCCTCATTTTCCACCAGGACAGGGTGACTTTAAGAACTAACCCTACGTTTATGCCAAAGGTGGTATCCAGTGTGGCTCTAAACCTAACTATTCACTTGCCGACTTTTTATCCAAAATCACAGAATAAAGGGGAGAGACTACTGCATTCTTTGGACATTCACAGGCAGTTACACTTCTACTTGGACAAAACCAAAGCTTTCAGAAAATCTGAGCAATTATTGGTAGCATATGCTGCAGGAGCACAGGGAAAAGTCATTTCAAACCAGACTATTTCAAAATGGATAGGACATTGTATACATTTCTGCTATACGCACCATGGGAAACCTGTACCTAGCAGCATTAGATCTCACTCCACCAGGGCAACAGCCACTTCAACTGCCTACCTCAGAGAAGTACCTACCAAGGATATTTTGGAAGCAGCAACTTGGAGTTCTGTACATACCTTCACCAAGCATTACCATCTGCCTCTATACTGTAAATCCAGAGCTGGCTTTGCCACTGCAGTGCTGCAGGGCCTTATACCCACCCCTAATGCCTTATAGAACCAGCCACCCTACCTCAGCTTTGGGATTCTACCCCAAGTGTAATGACTGCAGCAGTGTAACACGATGAACATAGTACAGTTTTGTACCTACCATAAATGTAAATGTTTGAGTGTATACACTGCTGCAGTCCAAGTTACCATCCCTCCTTCCCCACTTAATTGCTGGTACGTACCTATGTCTTCTACCCTTTATTACCTATGGGGAGTATTTGCTGGTAGCTGAAAGTTGTTGTTTGCTTTTCTTATGTATGTTTTATTAGCAATTTGAATTGCCTACCTATTTGGGGGCACCTGACATCTGGGGCAAGGAAAACTGAAGAAAATGGCGTCAGCTGCATCTTATATACCCCTGTCGCACTGACGTCAGGGAGGAGGCGACAGCAACCAACACCGGACCAAGACTTTGGAACTTAGGCCGATTGGGGGACCGCCTGACGGCAGGATAACCCAAGAGTAATGACTGCAGAAGTGTATACACTCGAACATCTACATTTATGGTACGTACAAAACTGTACTTTTCTTCAGTTGAGCTGCATAGTGCATCTGTTTGAGGCCAGTTATCCTCTTGGTGAGGTACTTCTGCGGTCTTTCCAGTTGTTGCAGGTGTCTTGTAAGGTATATCCCAAATGGGGCGTTGTACTCTATGATGGGTCTGATGAGTGATGAGCAGAGGGGCATAATGACCTGTTTTGATCTGGATGCAAACCCTTTTGTGATTAGGTGGGCCACATAGAAGGATTTTCTAACCACTTTGGCAATGTGATTATCAAAGGAGAGGTTACTATCTACTTGGGTCCCCAGATCCCTTATTACGTCTTCCATATTTAAGGGGCTACCACCTACGTGGTAGTTTGTGGGTACTTTCTTTTTTCCAAAGGGGATGACTATGCACTTTTTGGCATTTAGCTTGAGGCCATGGTTTTGACACCAGGTATCTGTCTCAGTGAGACCCTTTTGGAGGATGTCTTTGTCAGCCGGAGAGTCAGTTATAGCCTCTAGTTTGCAGTTGTCTGCAAACTTGGTCAGCCATAGTCCTTCTGCGCTTGCCTGTACCTCTGAGAAGTATATGCCAAACAGGAGGGGTCCTAGGACTGAGCCCTGGGGAAAGCCACTTGTAACCGGTTTAGAGTCAGTTGGAAACCCATCTCATGATGTAGGGGTTTATGTTCAGGCTGGTGAGCTTGTCTATAATACCAGAATGGTGAATAGTGTTGAAGGCCTTTGCGAGGTCAAGGTAGGCTGTGTGGATCACCTTTCCCTCGTCTATAGCCTTGGTAACTGTCTCAAAGAAGTCCACCAGGTTTAGGAGGCATGATCTTCCCTTAACAAAGCTGAACTGCATAGGGTCCAGTGTTTGGAGGTTCCCAATGTCTCTGTTAATGAGATCCATGATGATGTGCTCCATAGCCTTGCAGACCAAGCTAGTCAGGCTTATAGGGCAATAGTTCCCAGGATCTGTTGTGGCTCCACCTTTGTGGAGTGGAATAACCATTGCTGCGCACCACTCTATGGGCATGTAGCCTGTGGAGAGGTTGAGTTCGAACAGTGTATTTAGGTGAGGGTTCATCTTTGAGCTCATGTAGGACGCAACCTGGGACATCATCTGGTCCCATTGATGCTGTGTTTTTGGCTTTGGAGAGGGCTGTTCTAACCTGAGTGTCTGTGATTTCAGGGGCACTACATTCTTCTGGTATGGTTATGGGCCCTTTTGGGGGTGAGAGGGGGGTGAAGTTTGCACTGAACCTGTCTGCCAGGATGTTGGCAATATTGGTCAGTTCAGTGTATTTTGTGCCATTCTGCACTAACTCCGAGCAGATCTGAGAGTTACCACTTAGATTCTTGACATAGCTAAAGAATGCCTTATCTTTGGAGTCATTGGCAATTTTTCTTTCGTAGCTAGCCTTGGATGATTTTATGTAGGATCGTAGTTTCTTGCTGATACTGATCAAGGATGTCTTCCCTTCTTCGGATTTTACTCTTTTCTGTACTAGTTTCTTCCTTCTATTGTATAGCTTGTTTATGGCAGGGGTCCACCAGACAGGCTTCCCCTTCTTGGAGGAGTGAGTCTTGGTTTTGCTTGGGATAGCACAATCCATGCATTCTTGTAGGTGCCCGCAGAGTGCATTAGTAAAGCATTTTGCAGATTGGACAGCATTATCCTTAAGCATGGGGGCTTTCAAACTTTCCACCTCGGTCTTAAGTAACATGAAGTTTGCTTTTGAAAAGTTTTTCATGGTGGTTTCTTTGACCGGGGGTGGGGGTGGAATGTGGATATCCAGTGTGATTAGTTTATGGTCAGATCGAACCAGCAAGAGGTTGACCTCCAGTGTGGAACACCGGTTACCCATGTTGGTGATGACCAGGTCCAATATGTTGTCACCTCTGGTGGGGGGGGGTGTTAACCAGTTGATCCAGGGCATTTGAGTTTATAAATTCTAGGAAATGTTGAGCAAGGGAGTTAGCACATGAGTAATTCTCCCAGTTAATGTTTCGGTAATTGAAATCACCCAATATCAGGGTGTTTGGTAGGACCTTTATGTTTCCCAGTGTTTTCAGAAATGTGGAATGGGGGTCCTGGGACATGGTGAGTGATCTGTAGCAAGCTACAATTTGGATTCCAGTTTTTCCCATTGTTAGTTGCACGTGGATGATCTCTGAAGCATCGTGCTGTGCCACTAACCTGGAGGTGTGGGTATCCTTGATGAATATGGATACGCCCCCATCTTTTGTATTTTTTTGTGGATGAAATGTATGGTATGAGTTGTAGCCTGGTAGTGCTGGGGTGCTCTCTAGAGCCTTAAACCAGGTTTCTGTTACTGCACATATATCAATTTTCTCCATAGTGACGAGTGCCTCAAGTGGGTGCATTTTGAGGTTTAGACTTCTGGCATTGAGTAACATTACCCTCAGTTTTTTGTTACTTGTGCTATTTACAGAAGTGGGTTTGTCTTTTGAGCCTTGCCTAAAAAAGGCACTATGGGGGTGGCAAGAGCCTTGGCCAGTATTTGAAAACCTAAGGGTGACAGGTGCAAGCCATCTCTAGTGAAGCAGCGTGGCTTGTTGAGCATGTCATCCCAGGCTGACAGACACTGGATCCCCTTTGAATGACACCAGAAGCTTAGCCAATTGTTAGAATTGATAATTTTTTCTTTATACCATGGTATCATTCTTGGTGAGGGCAGGATGTTACTCAGGGTCAGGGTCATACCGGCCTGAGCTATGTGATCAGAGAGCTCTTCCTTTTCTCTTTTCATGTAGTCCAGGGAGGTACAGGTCAGGTCATTCACACCAACATGGACAATGACAGAGTCGTATTTGTACTTGTTCTGGAGTGACCTGAGTGCTTGTGTTATGGGGTGGATCCTGGCACCCGACAGGCAGCCAACAGTCACCTTCTCCTTGTTCAGCCTAGTGAGTGGGACGTCAGTGTGCCTGACTATAGAGTCACCTATTACTAGTGTGTTGGGTATGTTATTTTGCTTTAAGGGCTGTGATTGCTGGCACACTGGTTTTGTGAAGTATGTGTTTCATGGTTTGTGTTGGGAGGGGGGTGGAGGTTGCTTGGATGTCTGCTTTGGAGGTGTCTGTTGCTTTTGCAGATTTTTATTTTGTGCCTTCGAGTATGTTTTCATGTATTTATGTGTGTTTTTTGCTGGAGCTGGTTTCATATGTCTGTGTGAGACTGGTGGTGTGATGCAAGTAATTCCCTTCTCCTCTTGACTGTCTGGTCCAGTCTTGGGTTGAGGGAGCTTAGCCTCCAGTTTGGCTGTATAATTGCATCTCTCGCATGTATTAGTGTTTGGTTGTAAGAGAAGAGCGTTGTCTGTGTACATGAGGCAGTTGTAACATTGCCTCAAAATGCCCAGATTCACCAGTTGAACCAGAGAGTACACCTAAAACTGCCCTTTGGACATGCCTGGATAGGTACAGTGAACTGTTTTACTGATTGGCTTGTAAGGTCGAATAGAGAGCCTTGTCTTTCTCTACAGTATGGGGGGGGGGGTCTAGTGCTAAGGTTTATTAGTGCTTGCTATGAGTTTTGAGCAAGTGCCATGCTAAGTGAATGGTTTGAGTGCTTAAGTTGAAAGTTTGTCTAGTTCCAAGGGAAAAACTGAAGAGCAGATTTTGTGGAACCGGGAATAGTTATACCCTAGCTAACCGGCGCTGCCCGGCGTGTAAAACCACGCAAATGTGGGTTTTATAACAGGGAAATGAAAGAGAGAGAAATTAGCTCAAAATGGCCAATAAACTACTAATTTCTGGGTGAAACCACTCCTCCAGGGACAGATAGGCTGCTCAAAGCTCCCCTCTCTCACAAGTGAACAGAGAAACTTCCTTCTATCCAAGTAAGGTATGGGCAAACACAGAAACTTGTAACACAGCCCTGAATTCAGCACTAACCTAAAAACTGGACTATACTAGCTTAGAAAGGTGGGAAAACAAGTATATTATTTATTTATTTTTTTCATAAAATAAAGCAGATACAGTCAAAAAAACACTTTAAATGCACAGAAATGGTTATGACATTTGGGTGTAGCCTACAACAGTTAAACAGATAATTTAAACACAAAAATGACTTTGTTAAAGTGCAGGCAGTAAAATAAGTACAATATGTAGCTGAAAGAAGCTTTTTAAATCACAGAAACTCTAAAAAAATCAGCGTTTTAGGCAGAATTAGCTAAAAGCAGCAAGAAAATGCAGAAAAATGATACTTAATCACACCAAAGTCTCTCTTTTGTCTCCCTGCTGCTGTAGAATTCTGCAGGGCACCAGGCAGGAGCTTGCTGAGCTGTATGTAGTTAGCTCCTTCCCTTTTCTAAAGATCCCAGTTCCAGTTGCTTTATCTCTACTACTATATTCACTACTTCTAGTAAACTTAGTTTAGGCTTTGATTTCCATTTTCTAGTAATTGCTTTTTTTGGCAGCCTGAGCCACCATAATTAGACTCAGCAAGGCTTTACTATGTCCAGGCAATTCTGATTCTGTATCATAGCTCAAAAAAGCATCTCCCCAGTCAATCCAATATGCTCACCCAGCATCCCCGACACAGCTGTCCATAGGGAATCTTTAAGGTCTGCTAACTCATTACATTCCCAAAAAATATATTCCCAACCACCTATTTCTTCCCCGTCACACCTCCAACATTTTCTATCCACCTGAGGAAAAATTCTTTGGAGTCTACTTGGGGTATAAAAATACCTATGTAAACACTTCCAGGCAAATATCGTAAATCTTCTAGACTTTGTTGCATACTTGGGAGATATACATATCTCTCCCCATTGTTTCTTTGTGAATTCCTTATCCAGTCTCTCTTCCTAATCCTTTCTAAGCTTCTCTGATTGATTCTTATAGTTATCATGCATTATTTTATATGCTTTACTAATTATTCATTTTTTAACAGCAGCTTCTGTTCTAGATTCTACTAAATACTCTACCAGTGCTGGTCTTTCATTTAAGACCTCTCTATTTCTTTCTCTTTGCATATACACTGATATCAATCCTTGATAAGGAAGGCCATCTCTAACCTGTAGTCCACATAAATTCTTGGAATCTTCCCATTCTATTACCTTTTCCTCTCTAGTTATTTGCTCCCAATACCTTTGTTCCTTTGCCAGTTTTCTCCAATACATTCCAGCCCCCTCTTGCCTATTGTCTGCATCCCTAATTGCCGTCATCCCTATCAGAAGAATCTCTTTCCCCATTCCCGTGCTGGTTTAGTTCTTAAAATACTCCCTGGTATTTTATGAATATAATATTCTATATGATTGTTGATGTTGTCCTTAAGAGTTGGCATCCAAAGTCCCTTGTTTCTTGAACTTCACCCCGTATATCATCATTCCTTTCCACTTTGGATTATAGTTTTCTGCTTGTGCTATGTATAAAATCCTTAAATGTGTTGTTCTAAAAATAACCCTCCAAACTGGGTAATCCTAGTCTGCCTTGTTCTAGTGGAAGAATTAGCTTATCCCACGTGACCCTTGCCATCTTTCCCTCCCAGATAAAATATTTCAGCTCTTTTTCAATTGCTATCCACAGCTTCTCCTCGAGTTGATAAAAATATGCCTGACCTGTGTATAAGTATAAAGGGAATAAAAACATTTTAATGGCTTGTATCTTACTATCCATATCCATATAACAAAGCCTCCAGTTTCTCAATTTTTATATTATCTTCTGTTTACTCTCTTCCCACATATCCTTAGCTGCCACAACAGAGTCATTTCTAATCCATACTCCTAAATGCTTAATTTGATCATGTCCACATAAATATGGATATTGTTGGACCAACTCATGTGTGGGTACGTAATTTACCGCTATTGCCTTTGTTTTAGCTTCATTACGTTTGTATCCTGAAAAGACATGAAACTGTCTTAAAATGTTCCACAAAATATTAATGTCTTTTTCTGGGTTTGTCATGTATCATCTACCAGTAGAGCTAGCTTTTCTTGACTGCCATACTGATTATAGCCTTAAATTTCTGAGTTGCTTATTTTCTTGGCCAGTGGTTCTAAATATAATGCAAACAACAAATGGGAAAGAGGACACCCCTGCCTGGTTCCTTTATTCAAGCAGAAATTGTTAGAGAGAACCCTACCCACATTAATTTTTGCCTATCCCTCATCTATACTCCTAATTAACATTATAATTGTATCAGGGAAAACAAATGCTTACATTGCCCTGCTCATGAATTCCCAGATTACTCTGGGAAATGGTTTCTCTGCATTCAGACCCACCAACAACAGTGGTATTTTCTTACATTCTGCTTCTCTCTGGATTATCATTGTTCTATTAATGTTGTCAAATGTTTGCCTCCCCTCCACACAACCACACTGATCTATATTTATCACTTTTGGTATCACTTCTGCCATTCTTTTAGCCATTATAGACTTAAACACTTTATAGTCATGGTTTAGTATTGAAATGTGCCTGTATAAAGCTGGATCTGATGGATCTTTACCCTCTTTAGGGATTACAGCTACCACCGCTTTCTTCCAGGATGTTTGTACTTCTCCTCTTAAAATACTGCTAAACAAAACTTTCCAGATCTTTATCAGTTTTTCCTCTCTTAGCTTCCAACCTTCCACAGGAATACTATCTATTGCTGTGGACTTCCCCGTAGATTGGTTATACATCACCATTTTTATCTCATCTTCTCCTACCAAAACTGTTAGTAACTGAGTCTCATCTACCTCTAACCTTGGCATATTTAATTCTTCCATAAACATTTCCATTTGTATTTTTTCTTGATTTCCATATTTCTCTGCTTTATACAAACTTTCATAAAATTTCAAAAATATTTCTAATACTTCTACAGGATCTCTTTGTTATCTTCCTTGTTATAGGCTCTCTAAGCTTGGTAACAGCCCTTTCCACTTTCTGTTGCCTAAGTCATTGTGCTAAAAGTTTCTGTGCTCTAGAATTATTATCAAAAAGCATTTGCTTAACTGCAGTCTTTCTAAATTCATGCATATTACTGTTGCTCCTTTTCTTGTTCTGAGTTCCTCCCTAACCCAATTCAAGTGCAACTTGGACAATTGGATGGGAAACTGGAAACTCATCCCAGGTTTGGCACCTGTGTTTGTAATGGACACAGGTAATTTGTAAATATTTCATCTCCCAGGCCCATGCTTACACTTATCAAGGGTATCAGAACTTGTCAGAGATTTTGGATGCATGGCTAGGTTTAAAAAGGCCCTGGTGATTTTTAACCTAGTAAACATCTATGAACTTATGAACCTGTGAGAGATTCCCCCTATTTTGCAGTACTTTAACATTTGTCAGTCCCTCTAAATACGTCGTAACCATGTCTCCCTTTCCTTTATTTCCAACCAAGCTTTAAACTCCACTTTAATGTCATCCCACTCCCTAGCTATATTTTCGAAAGGAAGTTCTATCCTCTGTAATAGCTCTCGAATTATTTCCAAAACCCATACCTAAAAGTTCTCTCTTTTCGACAGATAGGTGGGAAAGTCCCAGTGTCTCATTTTTATTTCATTACCTTGTGTTTTTATTTTCGTTATTAATGGCGCATGATCTGAAATAGTTATTGGGTGCATTTCAAGACCTTCAATTAAATGAGATATAAATTCTATTTAGCCTAGCCCAGTTTTTGTATCTTGGAGAATAATATGTAAATTCACCACAAATTCCTAGTACTGGAGTCATATCTTTCATGCCAAACATTTTCATAAATTTCTTCAAAAATCTACCCTCCTTTGCATTATTTTACCTTCTAGACCCCCAGACACATCTTCACTATTGCAAACCAAATTCCATTCCACACCTATAAGTAATATTCATTGCTGAAAGCTGATTATTTCACCCAGAATTTTCTTAAGCTCCATTACAGCAGTTTTAGGTAGAATATAGATGCATGCCAGTATAATCCTCCTCCCTAGCCAGTAGCCCCTTAGTACTATGTATCTTCCATTATTGTCTTTTTTTCCTCTTCTATCACTATTGAAGCTCCTCTTGTAATTAATATAAATACTCCTCTTTTCCTTTGCCCCAGATATTCTGCTGAATAACCACCCTGAAAACCTTTCTTTATCAAGTTTACCGGTTCAGTTCTTTCCAGGTGTACCTCCTGTAGCACAGTTATTTGCACTCTACATTTTTAATATAGTTCACTACTCATTCTTTTTTGTACTTATCTGTAAGACCATTTAGAGTGAAAGACATTATAGAAAGCATCATTTTCTTATATAGTTATTATTACCACCTTTTATGTATAACTGCTTTTGGTTAAACATCTAATTCCAACTTTTATGTTATGTGCATGTATTGTTTGGCAGGTTGAACTTTTATGCAGTTGTTTCTTGTCATATCCATTTGAGCCTGTGTTGCAACTTACAGGGGTGGGACACTGGCATAGAGGTTAAGGTGTTTACCTTATAAACTAAAGGTCCAGAGTTTGATTCTTACATCGGGTAACTGGCTGGACTTAAAATGGCCCACAAGGCAGTTAGCCTAGTACTAATTTATAAACCTATGAATATTTTGTTTTACTAAAAGCCCTCAAAATAACCCTCTCCCAATACTCCCTAAAAGTTATTAATTTAATAACAACACACAAAACTATGTATATCAAGAAATATTGAAGTTTTCACTTCCTAATAAGAAAAACAACGAGTAAAAGAACCAAAGTTCTAAACTGATAGCCACACAGACAGGCTACAGTTACCCAAAAAGAAAGGTTAGTCAAGCTAAGATGCATGGTACAGCCTGTAGTTTTAGTAAGTGCTATCTGGTTTTGTTGTATCCTTATACCTCTACCAGCTGAGAAATCACTTGAATGTTTTTAGTAAACACTTTTTCCAGGCCGTTTCTCTTTATCAGATTGTCTTCTATAAAACCATACACAAACCTGCTAATGATACCTTGTCTACCAGAAAAAGCCTTATAATATTTAATATTATTTTCCATTTACATGCATTGTAATAAACTTGTTCCTCGATAAAGCCTTTGGTTTCAACCTAGTCATTTCCCTATGCAAGAAAAAGGTCACAAGACATATTAAGCAGTTATCACCCCATTATCCTTACTTCTAGCAAGTAGCAAGACTTGCACAAATGTATTGACAAGACAGATTCAGTCTCTGCTTACTAAACTAGTACAGCAATATTTCTGAGTACAGCAGTACCACTCCATGGCATGTTAGCATGTAGCTGCATGCACAGTGATTCCATGTAATGTGGTGTGTGTGATTACATGCTCATGCACAGTATTTTGCATGTTATGTTTCCCTCTGCTTTTGTGTTCCTGCTTCTGTTAATTGTCATTGTATGTGTGCTAGAAAAGAGATAGTCTTGATTCATGCTTGTACTCCCTGATTTTTTTATCGCAGCTTTATTTTATTTATCCTTTTTGTACCAAGTTAGTCCCATAAGGGTAGTAGTCATTTTCAAGGGAGACATAATGTAGTATTTATACTACTAGGGGAAATTTGGCCAGGTCATTGGGGAACTTCCCCTACTCTTTTTGATAGGTGCCATGGTATCTTTTACATCCTGGACTACCTCCAATTCAACAGATGGAGCATTAGAATAATGTCTCATCTGAAAGATGACACACACAGGAGTGCAGCTGTCTGATGTTGCTGTAACATTTTACAAGTCCATATGATCTTTTAGTGTTTGGGCTACCCACTGCAGCCTATAACAGCCTGCAAGTTGTCATGTTGATATAGTGATTACAGTCTCTGTCTCACACCTCCAGGGGCCGGGGTACAGTTCTGTTTTCCAGTCACTGTTTGCAAGTTATTCCTGTGCTGTATGCTTTTTCTTCAAGCAGCCTGGTTTCCTCCCCAAGAACAATGTTGTTAACTGACTACTGTGAATGGCTCATATATATCACATTTAGTTTTGTCCTTGGGACTGGCTCTAACTGAAAAAAGATCAGAGCTAGACTAATGCATGCACCTGGTTAACAGGCAAGTCAAATAAAAAAATCATTCAAGTGAAGACTATCTGCTAGAGACTGTAAAATTAAACCAAGAAAGCACAGAACAAGAGAAAGACTAACATGAGGAGGGTTTCTTCGAGCTGTGTACTGCCTCTTCAGTACAACCCCCTCCTTTAAATCTCTGACTCTAGAAAAAAAACTGAAAAATATAACTACCAAATTCTAACAGCATTTAAAAACAGCACAAGTATTTTGTCTGACTAAGCTGATCAACTAGTTGGAGACAGAAAGCCAAACTCAAAAGAAGTTAGGACTGTTTTAAAAGATGTGTCACAGTGACTTCCTTGTACTGCAGTTATGGTCACCATGATGTGACCTGCATTTACATTGTGTTGCTTTTCTGAGAACATTACCTGAGGCATATCTTTACCATCAACCAACGGGTCTGTAGCTTTGCAAATTTTTTTTCATTGCAAATTATCACTTCTGATAACTCATGAATTCCAGTGCTGAGCAAAGAAAGCTTTTCCACAGTTTCTTCAGAAAATATCTCCATGTTCAAACCTATACTTTACAATAACATATAATTGCTTATATTGGAAATGTTTTGTCCTGTAATTTTATGTCAGATACAGTCAAAGCATCTGTGTACTCTGAAAAGCAAAAAAAGAGACTTCAGTGCTGAAAATTAGCTGCCTGCTTGGCCTCAAACAAAACAATGCATTAAAATTATCATTTGCAAATAGAACACTTTAAACACTGTTACCCGAGTTGCCGCAGCACCCCGAAATGAGATAAGAATTCTAATTTTAAAAAATTAATAATTTTCTTGTACTGTAAATATACAAGGCTACTGCAACATAATAAAAAACAATATTTGTACATACTGTGCTCTACTGTAAACCAAGGAGTGTTATAATTCATACCATAACTGGCTATTCATTTGTGCAGTGTAGCAAGACAAAATCAACAATTTTTGTTACAGAAAGATTCCTCTATTTCTAAGGGGGAAGGCAATGTAACAGTGTCATTAAAGTTTGCATCCCTTCTTAAGGTCAGCCTGTTCTCTTTTAGTTACTGTTGATAAAATGGCCATTCATACATTATATAATATTTCCCTTGACTGAAATAATATCACCTGTCTCATTTTCCTGTAAAAACATTTATGTTTTCCTAGATATACTTATCTAACTCAGTCAAATGCAATAGTAACAGGTTAATATCTGCTTTACTGGGGTGCTGTGTTTTCCACACAAATGCAAAAGTTTACACACACACACACACACACACACACACACACACACACACACACACACACACACACACACACACACACACACACACACACACACACACGCACGCACGCACACACACGCACACACATGAATGAAAACACAAAAGCAAAATGAGATAGTATAACCACAACGAAATTAATGTTAAAACACAAGCTACAAACGAGCTATAAACTAAAAACAGGTTTATTAGCGCTTTCGGAAAAAACAGTATCTTTCCTTCTTCAGACAAAGCGTACTGGCTCATACTCATAAGTTAATATACATTCAACTTAATTAATTAACCAATTAGCCAGATTGCTTAAACTACAGTTAAAGCTACAGCCCACTAACTTCGTTCAAAAAACTTCACATACCACCCCACATAAATACAACAACAAGTCATCATGTCTAAAACGCGCATCTAGCGCACGCACACACGCGCGCACACACACATACACACACACACACACACACTACAAGATAAAGACACATACACACAGATATGCACACATACACACGTACGTACCCGCACACAAATGCAAAAGTATGTATACACACACACACACACACACACACACACACACACACACACCACAAGTTAAAGACCCTGGTAGTACTGCGACTTTCTTATGTAGTGATGCTTACATGAAGTACTTAATCAGGTCTGCCTTTTGCAAAGTTGCATTGACACATAGCAAAATGTCATTTTCCATACCTCCACACCTCACATGCATAGTCCAATTCTTGTATATTTTGTCTAAGTACAATACATTGTACTTAACTATAACGTGACACTGAAATTCTAGAACATTAGAGTATGAAAATTTTTTCAACAATATCCTATCATCAGTGTACACTTGAACAAGTGAGTTCTCTCCTGGATAGCTGCAACTTATTTCTAAATGTCAGAAATTTAAAAACGCTAACATTTTCATTTTGAAAAACAGGTGTTTGGCGCAACTGTTTTATATCAGCTGCAGGGAAACTGTAGAACGGCCTCAGAAAAGCATTCACAGAATGTTCGTCTTAACCATAGTTTTATCTTTTACTATGCCTTGTTTCGGCTACGTATCTGTGGTATCCAAATGTGCTTATGTCACTGATATCCATTAAGATGTAATAATATTATAAGATTAGACCTTTTGGCATATAAAATATTTCTTTTACATAATTTTTTTCTGCAGTATGGAAAGCTTTGACTTACAGAAGTAGCTGTTTAAGGACTGTGGTTAAAGTTAAAGCTAAGTATCTATCCCTCAGTGGGCAGCAGATTAAATGGCATCCATCAAGCCATCCTCAACCCCTTTTTCCCCATTTTGTACATGGGGTCTGGGTGTCACTTCAACAGTGACAATCATCTCGAGCCAAGGTTTACACCACCAGTTGTCTAGCCCTGCCATGGTAGTTCATCCGTACCAATCACTCACACCTAAGGCCAATTTAGAGTGTCCAATCCACCTACTGCATGTCTATGGAATGTGGGAGGAAACCGGAGCACTCAGAGGAATCTCATGCAACCACAGGGAGGACATGCAGACTCCGCACAGAAGGCACCCTAGCCGAGAGTCAAACTAGAGAACCTCTTGCTGTGAGGTGACAATGCTAACTGAAATGACATATCAAATTTTAATCATCTGCAGTACATTCATCACTGAATCTAATTTTAAAAGTCATCTAAAATGGATACAGTGTAAAAGGGATGTCATATGCATGGCAACAGTGGCAAATGCAGATGGACTATGAAACTGAGAGGTAAATGATGTATCATTTGGCTACAGTGTCAGCAAATACATTTCTCCTAAGAGTGAGTTCTGGTTATTTGGAAAAAAGTTCAACACGTGTGCACACACATATACACATACCTACACATACACACACACACTCAGTAAAAAAAAAAAAAATGATGGACAGGGGCTATGGTGCTTGGATCTGCGCCACTGCCCAGCCATAAATTATTCTTGCTTAAAATCTTAAATCTGATGGCCACCAGGGGTTATGTTCTTTTGATTCACACCATTGGTGCTAAACAGATTAAAGTATCACAGAAGGCACACAAATATGAGCTACTAAACAATTCACTAAGGGCAGCTTAGTGACAATAGCAGGCAGGAAATATGCAGTGTTGTCTGGGCATGCATCTTTTTATTTATTCATTCATTCATTCATTCATTCATTTATTTGTTTTTACTTTTTGGCAACTGAGTAGGTAGGCTGGTCTGAAGAACCTTTTCAACCATGACCCAAAACTGCAGAAACAAAAGCAACAGCATGAATATTCAAGAAGCATACAATACATAAGAAAACATGCAAAATCAAATGTTTTCAAAGGATCTTAGAACAAGGATATGCTTGTCTCAGAGCTTTGGGCTTGTTACAGAATTTTATGTACAGGGAAACATTACAGAGAACACCATCCATACCTTGGTATAAATTTCACACTGAGCACCCATCGGTCAGGGTTTTCGGCCTAGCTCCCCAGACCCCTTTCTCACTACTTTTTGTGGGTTTCAGTGCCATCCATTGCTCAGTGGTCTGCCAGAAGAGTAATCTGAATAAACTTTTACATTCACACACACACACACACACACACACACACACACACACACACACACCTACCTTAATTTCCAGAGGAGGCCCATAATATTCTCTGACACTGGTGGTGCTGCGGTAGCATTGTCGCCTCACAGCTAGACGTTGCCCATTCGATTCTCAGTTAGAGCGTCTTCTGTGTGGCGACATGCATGAATGGGCGTTCCTTTGTTGAAGGTTGTGCATTAGGACCGTCAAGCCAGCACGTAAAAATCTACTGCCAATCATTAGCGGACCGGAGTTCCGCTGTGGCGACCCCTAACATGGAAAAGCCGAACGACACAAACAAACTATAGCCTTATGAACTTTCCCAAGGTGGTAAACTGCCATGACCCCATATTATCAGGCTAGGAACCTTCTAGTTAGTATAATATGTTTTAGAGAAGTATATATGTTTTTTGCATTCCAGCAGCATGGTACCATAAAGCAATAAATACCTTTTTATCAAGTAATAAATTGTAAATAGATGACCAGTCGCAACTTCTTTAAAAGTGAATAAGTAAAAATACTTTACTTAAAAAGAATGAGTTAAGCAGAACAGTTGGTTAAATATACAAATAAATATTAGTTTGTATAGAGAAGCAGAAAATAATCTTTTTGAACAAATAGATTATAAGAATTATGAGAATTAAGAACAGCTACCAACTTTTTCCTGCTATTCATTACTAAAGTAATTACTGAGCCTAAACTACAATAGCTGAATTTCTAGAATACAACAGAGGCAGAGACATAAATGCAGAAGTACAAACTCACAGATATGTACATCACTCTGTATATGACAAGCTCCAGGATAGCTCTCTCATTTCTTTTCTTCTTCTTACTGTTCATACAGCTATTTGGTTTATATCTGTCCATACAAATGCTATGTATGCAAATAAGATAGTTTTGCTTTCCTGCTCTGTGCTTGTTATAGCCTTTCATCTTTTACAGCCTTTAGCATCCTGGCCCACAGATTTTATAGTCAAAGGGTACAGCGATTACTTTATTGGTTCACATGTCTGCCATTCATTTCATATCCTATGTAAAATTCATGCATTGTCCCATCATTTGACAATTGCAAACCTCAGTTGCTAACATTACATAGTCTTTGAACATTTCATAGAAAAGGCACAAGTTCACATATCTTTCCATGCCACTGAAAAGCATATCTGTATTGTAGATTATAAAATGAAGACTGATTCCAAAATGTGCACTATGGATTGGACAAAGCGATCAGAGTGCTCATTGTAAATTGAACTGTACCCAGAGGAAGGAGTTCTGTTACTTCATTTTCTTTGCTCTGAGTGGAGAATTTAAAATGTAAACAAATAAACTTTTTTGTAAGTATACTGATCCATGGGGCACAATGTAATATATTTAAAACCACACACACACATTTGATGCTGGAAGTACCCCTACAACAGCTCAACAGCATACCTCACTTCCTCATGCACCCTGAATCAGACGTCCAATTATTTGGTGACTTCATTTCTCAATGAAAAGGCAAAAACAACATTTATAAAGAATAGACCAAAAAGGTGAAGCAAAAATCTGCACATTAAATATAGACAGGTAACTCTACATGCATCAAACTCATAGTAAAAAACACACAACTGACATATCAATATACTGCACAGTTGTAGAACATGTATCCTGCTGAAAAAGCATTAAAGTAGCAAAATAGTATGCATTCTGATATTTTAAGAGAATAAATACTTTATTTCTTCTATTGCAATAAGTAAAACACTGTGTTTGTAATATCTTAGTATGATAAAACAGCAGAGGAACATTTAAAATTCTGCCGCAGTCTGCATTTATTTTGGCAATAAAGTGAAATAAGTTGCTTGCGTTGATGAAGGGTACGGTTTATCCTGCAAAATTTCACATTTCGGTAAGAAATGCCCAGCACTGGGCATCTAAAAAGATGACAACTTAATTTATAGTAGATTTGCAGAAAATAAAAATATGGGAGCACCAGTGTGATAGAATTCTTTGTGATATGGCATGATGAACTGATGGATGTAACTCTCGCAGCAAAGCATTATGTGTGCAGTTCATTGTCCGTTAACTACAGGTAGCATGATCTAGTATATGCCACATTGTTACGAAGCAGGTTAACAACTTGTGTTACTTATCTTTCTTGTAACTCCTTTGCATCATGTATAGCTCTATCTATACTGAGACCAATACATCTCTGGGGTTCACAATGGTAGTAATGTGCTCTGATATATCAGTGTGCTCAGAGAGTTTGTGTTGCTGCATGCAGGTCGTGTGCTGTTAAATAAGTACTACCCACATTCAGTCACAATGTACTTCACTGTTTACATAAGCTTTAGCTGTTATTTTGATGATACTACCACAGTGAAAATCTGTAATATCATTTTTAAAACTTATTCCCATTCACACAATGGGTAGCTGTGATGAACGATAATAGCATTGTCTAAGGAATAAACAATCCAGATTATAGCTGTGCTACATTTTTTGAATAATTATCAAAAGAATACAAGCTTGCAGCCCATTTTTGTTTTTGATGACAGTTGCCCTTTGAGAGTAGTTTAGCTCTCTTGTACTTTAAT
>NC_056725.1:1685608224-1685638224 GCF_019279795.1 Protopterus annectens | reverse complement strand
ATTTCTAAAGTTACCATTCCTTGAGGGAAACCTATAGTTACCTTTATCAGAAACCTATTAAGCCCATCAGTCACAACCAAGTGGGGTTCTATAAACCTGTGGCCATGAATTAGATGACTACTGTTTATATTCACATTTTAATCAGTCCTGTATTTAGTAGTGCATAAGCAGTCTGAAATATCCACAAGACCTAGTGCATTGGCTTTGAAAGCTGACTAGGAAGAGTAATGCATGTGTGTTACTTTTTTGGTGATTTCAACAAAAGCAAGCTTCTGTGGCATGGTCAAGGCATGGGTCCAATGCTGTCAAGCGGTAAGGTAACTCACGCTGGGAATACAAGTAAGGATTGTTTAGTCAGGTGCTGGGAGGGAGCGTTGGACCAAGCTTTAACAATCCTTATTTATAAGGATATCAGCAGCAAGAATAAAACACACACACAAACACACACACACACACACACACACACACACACACACACACACACACACACACACACACACACACACACACACAGACACTTGCGCTTGCATGCATACAGACACACACACACGCGTGCGCGCACACATGTGCACATACACACACATGCATACATACATACACACACGTGTCAGGCTCTAGAAGTGCCTTGTATTTATACATTGTGTCTTGCAGGAAAACAAGCAATGTAAAATTGAAAATAATTCTGCTAAACCTTAGTTTTAATCATAACTAAATTAAGTACCCACAAATCTTTATTGCAGTGACATTTGTCTCCTGCAGTCGCACTGAAGCCTATGTTTTTATTTGCACTTTATGCAAAACATGGATTAATTGAGCTCAAAGACATTCTCTGTGCATGCTTGCAGCTTTACTTATTAAATATTCAAAAACAAGTAACCAGCAGAATGTCTGGAACAACACTGATGTATATACTGGTCTAATATTTTTTTTGTCTTTACTCAAAGTACTCATCTGAAATAAAACTTATATTCACTTATTCATTCAAGTAAGTAAAATCTGAAAAAAAACATCATTAGTTGTACAAAAACCTAAGAAGTACAATTGTTTTAAAATGGCATATTTAAATATGAGAAAGGTTAGTGTTTCAGCAGTAAGAATGGTAAAGGAGCATGAGACAGAAGTGTGTGTACATTTGCTTCATAATCAGGTTCTATATTAAATTCTCGAAAGCCGACAATGTCGAATCTGATATTGTCGACACGAGAATAGCGAAACTGCAGAACATCGAACAAGCAAATGGAAATCTCCTTAAGGGGACATTTCCATTTACTTCAATGTAGTGTGGTCTCGGAGTTGGTATATTTAAGTAGCCGGGCTGTGGGGGGTTTGCCCCCCTGCCTACACTGTTTAGTTTTTTTTTTTTTTTTGTTTTTTATTTTTTTTCTGAACATTCGATGTTTTAACAGTTCGATCACTAAAGGTCAACCTTTAGTGATTCGAACTGTTAAATATTTGATGTTCTAATATAGACCCTTATAATCTTGGGTGTTTACTGCAAACTGGAATGTATGTAATTTGCAGGGATTTAAAGCCCCCTCTGTGCCCCCTTAACAAAAAGTAAATAATTAAATTAAACATTATATATATATATATATATATATATATATATATATATATATATATATATATGGGGTTAATCAGAAATGGAACCTCAGAAAGGAAGAGGAATGCTAACTAAGGCCACAAGGTAACATGAAAGGCAGGTAAATATTTTTTCTGGCTGCTGTTATTCATGGCTTGCACAGTTTTGTGGTCATTTTTGCATGTTAGTGTAATATTACGATGTGTTTGTGGAGATTTTACAAATTCAGATATCTGGCAAAAAAAGTCACTAGTGGCCCCTATGACTGAAATGGTGGTACATGACTGAAATACCTAACAAATGAGACGTAGTTTAAATGAATTATTTTCAAGTGTTTAACACATTTCAGTGGTATTATAATCAGAAGTTATTACAAAACTGCTACAACAGCTTTGCTAAAATGATTCATTGTGCATGCTATAAAGTTAAATGTGGTTTGTCACTGGCCTATTCCCATCCCACCAAGAATACACTTGACAACTCTCATGACTTTGCAGTCAGCTTTATTACAACTGACAGCACACCAATAACAAACAGCTGTATTAACAACAAGTAAACACATCAAATATTATCACACCATAAAAGCAAGTGGGCAGCATGACAGACTACTTACCTCCTCCTTGAGCATATTGATAAATTAACAACACTTCCTTACAGAAATTAGGCAGCATGTTAGACAGTTCACCACAAACTTAACAGAGTGTCCCCAAAAGTCAATTCCACCAGGCAGTGTAGCACATGAATCTGCATCTTATTTGATACAAAACCTGACAATTTATAACTTATTTCAGTGGTGTAAGAACATAATACAAATCATTTTGAATGGAAACAGCACCTACATTTGCTAGTTGTGTTTGCAGAAAGGCTGTGTCCTCTGTATCCCTGATGTGGGGAGAGGTTGTATCCCTTCCACTCCCTCTAACTTAATGCACTTCTGATGTGGGGAGAGGTTGTATCCCTTCCACTCCCTCTAACTTAATGCACCCCTGATGTGGGGGGAGGTTGTATCCCTTCCATTCCCTCTAACTTAATGCACCCCTGATGTGGGGAGAGGTTGTATCCCTTCTACTCCCTCTAACTTAATGCACCCCTGATGTGGGGAGAGGTTGTATCCCTTCCACTCCCTCTAACTTAATGCACCCCTGATGTGGGGAGAGGTTGTATCCCTTCTACTCCCTCTAACTTAATGCACCCCTGATGTGGGGAGAGGTTGTATCCCTTCCACTCCCTCTAACTTAATGCACCCCTGATGTGGGGAGAGGTTGTATCCCTTCTACTCCCTCTAACTTAATGCACCCCTGGTGTGGGGAGAGGTTGTATCCCTTCTACTCCCTCTAACTTAATGCACCCCTGATGTGGGGAGAGGTTGTATCCCTTCCACTCCCTCTAACTTAATGCACCCCTGATGTGGGGAGAGGTTGTATCCCTTCCACTCCCTCTAACTTAATGCACTTCTGATGTGGGGAGAGGTTGTATCCCTTCCACTCCCTCTAACTTAATGCACCCCTGATGTGGGGAGAGGTTGTATCCCTTCCACTCCCTCTAACTTAATGCACTTCTGATGTGGGGAGAGGTTGTATCCCTTCTACTCCCTCTAACTTAATGCACCTCTGATGTGGGGAGAGGTTGTATCCCTTCTACTCCCTCTAACTTAATGCACCCCTAATGTGGGGAGAGGTTGTATCCCTTCCACTCCCTCTAACTTAATGCACCCCTGATGTGGGGAGAGGTTGTATCCCTTCTACTCCCTGGGAGAGGTTGTATCCCTTCTACTCCCTCTAACTTAATGCACCCTGATGTGGGGAGAGGTTGTATCCCTTCTACTCCCTCTAACTTAATGCACCCCTGATGTGGGGAGAGGTTGTATCCCTTCCACTCCCTCTAACTTAATGCACTTCTGATGTGGGGAGAGGTTGTATGATGTGGGGAGAGGTTGTATCCCTTCTACTCCCTCTAACTTAATGCACCCCTGATGTGGGGAGAGGTTGTATCCCTTCTACTCCCTCTAACTTAATGCACCCCTGATGTGGGGAGAGGTTGTATCCCTTCCACTCCCTCTAACTTAATGCACCCCTGATGTGGGGAGAGGTTGTATCCCTTCCACTCCCTCTAACTTAATGCACCCCTGATGTGGGGAGAGGTTGTATCCCTTCCACTCCCTCTAACTTAATGCACCCCTGATGTGGGGGGAGGTTGTATCCCTTCCACTCCCTCTAACTTAATGCACTTCTGATGTGGGGAGACGTTGTATCCCTTCTACTCCCTCTAACTTAAAGCACCCCTGATGTGGGGAGAGGTTGTATCCCTTCTACTCCCTCTAACGTAATGCACCCCTGATGTGGGGAGAGGTTGTATCCCATACACTCCCTCTAACTTAATGCACCCCTGATGTGGGGAGAGGTTGTATCCCTTCCACTCCCTCTAACTTAATGCACCCCTGATGTGGGGAGAGGTTGTATCCCTTCTACTCCCTCTAACTTAATGCACCCCTGATGTGGGGAGAGGTTGTATCCCTTCCACTCCCTCTAACTTAATGCACTTCTGATGTGGGGAGAGGTTGTATCCCTTCCACTCCCTCTAACTTAATGCACCCCTGATGTGGGGAGAGGTTGTATCCCTTCCACACCCTCTAACTTAATGCACTTCTGATGTGGGGAGAGGTTGTATCCCTTCCACTCCCTCTAACTTAATGCACCCCTGATGTGGGGAGAGGTTGTATCCCTTCTACTCCCTCTAACTTAATGCACCCCTGATGTGGGGAGAGGTTGTATCCCTTCCACTCCCTCTAACTTAATGCACTTCTGATGTGGGGAGAGGTTGTATCCCTTCTACTCCCTCTAACTTAATGCACCCCTGATGTGGGGAGAGGTTGTATCCCTTCCACACCCTCTAACTTAATGCATCCTTGATATGGAGGGAGGCTGTATCCCTTCCACTCCTGCCAACTAAATATACTAATTGTGAGGTCTTGCTGTCCTGAAGTAAAGAGAATGCTTAGTTTTACATCAATACTACATATTCCCTTTACTCTGTGGTAGCACAACCTCAGAGTTAGTACATCTGAATAATGGAAGAGGAGTGTTTAACTATTAAATCATGTCTGCGTTTGAGTGATGCAGGGTTTACATTGCACTCATAACCAAACAAAGGCCAAAAGTGAAGACAGAGTGAGGTTAAGGAGGCAGCTGCCCTTACATTTGTAGTAAGAATTTTGCTACAATTTCAAGACAAAGACTTTGTTTGTCCTTAACTGGTAAAGAGAGGATCTTTTTTGGATTCTCAACTTAAAATTGAAGGGTGCCAGATTGGGGAACTGCACTGGGCACAAGAGAAACTATCTAAACCTCTGACAAAGGCAAAAGTGAGTAAACTAGAATTACTCACACCTAGACATGATTTATTTCTGTTATACAATGGCATTATATAATAAAACTAAATGTCTTCACCTTTTAAAGTAATAACACTGTATAGTGGAACTATTTTATTATCTTTCTCTTGTCAGAGAAGTGGGAATTGCTTAGCAAAACACTGTGCATTTGTATGCCGGTATATGTGACTGACACACTACTGGTTGTAATGTTGCACAAATATGAATCACTAAACAATTCACCAAGTGCATCATGGCTACACGAGCCTACAGGAAACATTTGCAATTCTCCTGGGTACGGGCAATGGGGTGCAGTTTCCAAGGAAGTAACTGTCCCTGGCACTTAGAGCAACCATGCCTCCTCAGCTGACCTACCCTAACCCAGCAATCATTCCCAGCCCCAGCCTCAACTAGACCTTGATGACTGGTCCACCCCATCAGCACCCCTCATTCATCCTCCCTGCCAGCACCATCAGATACCCAAACCGTTAATCAAACTTGAGCTGCCTGGACCATACATAGTAAGGCTTTCCTCCCTATACTGCTGCAATCATAACATCATCTCAGTTTGCCTTACAATATAAAGATTATTTTTTTCCATATCTATCTACTTTTTATCACGTAAAACCCTCTCAAATATTTTAAAGAAGGGTTACACTAACTAGTTATGGTTCAGTTTAATAAAGATTATGACTTGACCCTCAGAAATGTTATTCAAACTTTAGTCATTCGCACCACTGAAATTTGAGTTCCCAATTTGGTCACAAAACATTAATTAGAATAGTGTGAATTTAACAAAAAGTCCAAATACATTAAAACAATTTAACTACTTTAATTAGACGTGTAGATTTTAGCAGAAATTATACCAGTGTTCATAATAGCTTTGTAGCTGAAAATCGTTTGATGTAAACTTGCAGACAAAGGTGTTGTAACCAAGTTGGGGAAAGCCTAGAAGCATTTTTTTATATAAATGTATTTATTTATTTTATTTTACATTTGTTGACCGGGATAGTCCATCTGGTTGTGAGCCCATTTTCAGCGGAGGCCCGGGGAGAAAAGCTCCAATAACACAAGAACAACATTGACAGGTACAGTGTTGTTGACCTTCACAATGTACATTATCTCCGGTTAACCTTTAGTAGCAAAGAGAGTATACCTCTGCCTTTTTAAGCTACAAACTCCCTAACTCTCTTGAAAAGCTTTATATATTTCCACTTTAAAGAATTCATAAGCAAACTGACATTAGTTTACAAATAAGGTAAAAAGCAAAACTTCATAGCCCAAAATGAAAACAACAGTACAGAAGAAAATCTAAATTTATTAAATGCATGTAATGAGAGACTGGACAAGCGTCTTTGCAAGTCTTATAGAAGCACTTAGTGAAACAGTGTATTATATTTATAAATGAACCACGCTTCCTGTTTTTTCTTAATAACTGTTCCTTTTCACATTGCTTTTTATACCCTTACGCACATATATGAAAAATTCCTGGACACCTAAAGTCAGGTATCTCATTCATGTAAGCTTTCCTGAAATGTTTTCCAGCTGAATTGCCCAGATCACCTTTCCTGATAGCTGCGATGAACTCCAAGATTTACATCTTCAAATATCTTGTAGATTCCGTAATATAAAATATCAAGGAAAAACAGATCACGCATAAAGTATACAGTGTGGAACATAATACAGAAAACTCTCAGTTAACTGACACTCACGAGGATCGGTAGATGCCGGATAAGTGCAGTGTCTGGTTGCTTGAGAGTTACTATTAAAATTGGCCTGGCTAATACTATACCCTATACTATTTGTTTGGTTTGACTTGTTCTCAGGTTGTGTTGGGGAGAGGGAATGTATTCCTATCTTCCCTTTTAAAACTCTAAAACTCTAAAAATGTAAAGTATGTTTCTGTGGGGGAAACAGGAAGTGCAATACATGAAAACTGTACTGTATTTCTTCGATTTTTTTTTTTGCCGGTTACTTGAGAATGCTGGTTGCTTGAGTTCTGTTTAACTGAGAGCTTATTGTACTGGTTGCATAATCTTAAAACTGAATTGCTGTTTGAGGGGCTGGGGGTAATATCTTTCAACAAATTATCACAGGTTATCATTTCACAAAAAGCCTACATAATTTGCTGACTTTGATTGCCAACGTGCACACATCAATGTGATTACAAACACTTTCATGGTTTCACAGGTATGCTGGGAGGTTCAAAAACATAAATGTTCATGTTTTTTTCTAAGAGAACTTTCCACTTAAAATCTGAACTCTACCCACTTCTTTAGACTCAAAAGATTTCTTTATAACATTTTCAGTCACCTTACAAGAACTTTTTCTTAAATGTTGAAGTCTTGATCTTCAAACTCTACTTCTTGGCTATGATTTTTTATCTGTTGAAAACTTTTTCCCTAAATGTTGAATCTTGTTTTTCAAAATCTACTTCTTAGTTATATAATCTTTTTATCTGTTGAAAACTCTCTCTAAGGAAAATAATTCAGTAAATTAGGTGAGTGACAACTGTGTGCATGTAGGATTAGATGTCCTGCCTTAGATTTAATGTGATTCTCATTTACTGCAGTTTCAACTTGTATACCAAATGGCTCTAAAAGATTGTGTTGCTAGCTGAAAACTGTGAACTGAAACTCACAGCTCCATGCATTCTTTTCTATGTATCTCAGAAATGCAGATAATGTTCTATCACAGAAAATTAGAGGTCTTGTATAAAGAGAAAATAAGTGCAGCTATACTAGAGGATTCATAAAAAACCCCACCACTCATGTTAAGGGCTATGGCAAATGGTCCAGTGTCCACAATGCAGAGATTTCAGATTCAGAGACACATTAGCCACAATGAGGAAAATCATAATTATTTGCAATTTGCATGTCTTAGAATCACTATTAACTATCACAAGTGCAGATTAACACTTCCTGCAGTAGCTAATAGTGCTGGTGGTTACATCATGTTAGCACAGCCACCCCCCACACACACACACGTATGCACACACAACACATTCCCCATACCTGTCCCAGTGTTGTCAGAATATCCTTGATGTCTCCTTTTGATGCCCTCATAAATTATGGATGAATTTAGTCAGGCATTAATGCCAGACATTAACGTTTCACACTTCACATCCTTCAGATAATTTATGGTAGAGAAAAAGCTGTTAGTCTAGCAACTTTCTAAGTTCTTAGGATGCAGATGTGACACCCATCCCGGATTTTGTCCTGTCTTGCACTACAAGGTTGAGAGGTGTGCCTGCTGCTCCCTGCCTGTATGTCACAAATTGTTGCAGGCATGGAATAATGCCCAGGAACTTCAATATATATGTAAAAAAAACCTTGTTGCACTAACTTACCAGTAAGCACAGTGGGCTCATGCCAAAGTGTACTGTGGCTAGGTTGCAGGATTTAACTTTCTTATAGTGCCTTTAAGCATACCTCTCGACTGTCCAGATTTTGCTTCATATTTTTGGTCTGTTTCTCATAAAATTGTGGTTTTCTAGAAAATCAATTGCAAATCATTGAGGACTGAAGTCAAAAGATAATGGTAAATATCTGAGTTTCAGAGTTCGTATCCTTCAGAAAATTCATGCTAATACAAAAGCTATAACACATAACACACGCACTCAGGTCCCTCAAAAACAGGTACAAATGTGACTCTGTCGTTGTACATGTGGGTGTAAATGACCTAAGATGTACCTCCCTGGACTATATGAAAAGAGACATGGAGGAGCTCACAGATTACGTAGCCTAGGCGAGTATGACCCTAGCCCTGAGCAGCATCCTACCATCACCCAGAATGATACCACAGTACAAGCAGAAAATGATTGATTTAAACAATTGGCTAAGTTTCTGGTGTCATTCTAAGGGGATCCAGTATCTGTCTGCCTGGGATGACATGATTGACAGACCTCGATGCTTTGCCAGAGATGGCCTGCATCTGTCACCCCTGGGCTTCTGGATACTGGCCAAGGCTCTTGCCAGCCCTATAGTGCCTTTTTTAGGCGGTGTTCCAAAGACCAAATTACCACTGTAGCAGCTACAAACAAATGCAGTCTGAAGGTCATGCTGCTCAATGCTAGAAGTCTAAATCTCAAAATGCACTCACTCAAAGCACTCCTTAAAATGGAGAACATCGACATTTGTGATGTAACAGAGACCTGGTTCAAGGCAGCAAAAGCACCTCTGCACTACCAGGCTATAACTCATTCCACTCCTTTCGGCCCTAGAACTTGGACCAAAGCTCCAAAGGTGGTGGTGTTTCCATATTTGTAAAGGATGTGCTCACCTCCAGACTGGTAGCCCAACATAAAGCATCTGTGATACTTCAGTTGCAGCTAACACTGGGTAAGACAGAGATTCAGGTCGTAGCCTGCTATAAGTCCCCAATCATGTCCCAAGACTCACACTCCATGTTCCTAAGCACCCTGGAGAATATTCGGGTCCAACCTAACACTCTCATACTGGGCAACTTCAACTACCCCTCCATTAACTAGGAAAACTATTCATGTACCTATACACTTGCCCAACGCTTTCTGGAATTCATTAATTCCAACGCCCTGGACCAGCTCGTTCTTACCCCCACTAGAGGTAGCAACATCCTTGACCTAGTCATTACTAACATGGGCAACTGTTGCTCTACACCAGTAGTCAACTCCTCCCTGGTTAGATCCGACCACAAACTAATCACCTTGGAAATCCACATCCTTCCCACCCACCCCCACCCCCACAAAGGTAACTACCATAAAAAACTTCTCCAGAGCTAACTTTGGGCTCCTAAAAACAGAGGTGGCTAACTTCACGGCACCCATGCAAATGGAGAAAAGTTGCATGACTGCCGAATCATACACTAATGCACTGTATGAGCACATACACAAATGCATGGATCTCGCCATACCGAATAGAACCAAAATGCTCTCCTCAAAAAAAAAGGAAGCCAATCTGGTGGTCCCCTGCCATAAACAAACTCTACAACAGAAGGAGGAAACTGATGCAGAATAAGGTGAAGTCCCAAGACTGGAAAAACTCCCTTATCAGCCTCAACAAAAGGTCGAGATCCCTCACCAAATCCTCTAAAGCTAGCTATGAAAACAAAATTGCAGCAGATGGTAAAGGCAACCACAAGGCCTTCTATAGTTATGTAAACAATCTCCATGGCAATACCCAGATTTGCTCTGAACTACTGCACAATGGTACCTCCTATACGGAGCCAACAGATATTGCCAATATACTGGCTGACAGATTCAGTGCCAACTTTACCCCTCCCCCCAAAGGACCAATCACAATACCAGTAGATTGCCAGGCACCCAGTATTACTGCTGCACAGGTTAAAACAGCACTGTCTAAGGCCAAGAATACAGCTTCTATGGGACCTGACAATATCTCCGGCTGTGTTGTACATGAACTATAGAGTGAATTGGCACCTCACTTGTGTGCCCTGTTCAATCACAGCCTCACCTCAGGCTTTGTCTCTACCAAATGGCACACTGCTACAGTCATCCGTCTCCACAAGGGAGAAGTGATTACAGACCCCGGGAACTATCACCCCATTAGCCTGATGAGTCTGATATGCAAAGCAATGGAACGCATCATCATGGACCTAATAAACAAGGATATAGGGAATCTCCAAACTCTGGATCCTACACAGTTTGGTTTTGTGAAGGGTAGATCATGCCTGCTCAACTTGGTTCACTTCTTTGAGTCAGTCACCAGAGCTGTGGATGAAGGCAAGGTGGTTTATACAGCCTACCTTAATCTGGCCAAGGCCTTTGATACCATTCCTCACTCAGGAATCATAGAAAAACTCACTAAGCTAGGCATCAACCCCTATATCACTAGGTGGGTTGCAAAATGGCTCACATATAGAACACACAGTGTGAAAGTAGCTGACTCCAAGTCAGACTATCGGCCAGTCACGAGTGGAGAGCCACAGGGTTCGGTCCTGGGTCCTCTCCTGTTCGGTATCTATTTCTCTGAAGTCCAGGCCAACACAAAGGGACTCTGGCTGACAAAGTTCACAGACGATTGCAAGTTGGGAGCTATTATTAAATCCGGAAGTGATGTTGACATCCTACAGAAAGGCCTCAATGAGACCAACGACTGGAGTCAGAACCATGGCCTTAAGCTCAATGCCAAAAAAATGTGTCGTCATCCCCCTTGGGAAAAACCTGATTACCTTGAATTACCACATCAATGGTAGTCCACTGAATACAGAAGGCATTATAAGAGATCTAGAAACATAGGTTGACAGCAACCTCTCTTTTGACCACCACACTGCCACTGTGGTCAGAAAGCCCTTCTATGTGGCACATTTCATTACTAAGGGTTTTGCATCCAGGAAAAAAGAGGTCATTGTCTCCCTCTACTCTTCCCTCATTAGGCCAATCATCGAGTACAGTGCCCCATTTGGCATGTACCTCACTAGACACCTGCAACAAGTGGAGAGGCCACAAAAGTACCTCACAAAGAGGATCCTAGGCCATAAACACTTGTCCTAAATGGACAGAATCAAAAAACTCCAACTATTCTCTGTCTCATATCGCCTACTTAGAGGTAATCTCTGCTTGAGTTACAAAGCCATGTCTGACCAAGCTCTGTTAGAAATGCTACATCTAAAGAAATCCCAATCCCTCTGCACCACACACTCCAGAGACCTCAACCTCATTACCACAATCAATAGAACATGCTGGTGGGACAGGTTTAACCTAGAGACTGCCCATGCTATGGAATAGACTTCCCATACATGTACATGACAGCTACCATCCCTGTGGTTTCCTTTGCCAGATTCTCTATGAAAGAGATCCAGAAGTACCTGAAATCTACCTGGTCCCAACATTCTCACCCCTGGACACACAGGTTCCATTCCCGCCTTACCTAAAGAAGGAAATACTGTACTGTATTTCACAGATAAAGCTAAACCTGGGTCTTCTCTTCAAACTACAAACTCCACAACAGGAGCTGCACACAGACACATCAGATGATGCATGGGGAGCATGGACAGGCAACCTGAAAGTTCAGGCACAAAGGCCTGCAAATCTAAAACCAGAGCACATCAGTCTGAAGGAGATGAGGTCACTAATACAGGCCCTGAAGATTCTCCGATTCTTGGAAACCAAGTCTATTTAAAAGTGTTCACAGACAACACAATGGTCATGTGGTAGATAAACAACCAGGGGAGCACCATAACTTACCAACTGGGCAGACGGGCTCTTTTGGCATGGTGGCAGACCACAAAAGCAAACCTCTCCTCCAAGTGGTTTACATTCCTTCACATGATAATGTCCTGGCATAATTTCTAAGGAGATCCAGAAAAGATACCTATGAATGGATGCTGAACAGGGGGAACTTCCTAGACAGAGTCCATAAATGGAGGGGTGCCAGAGATAGAGCTTTCTGCCTCCATTGACAACAAAAAACTTCCACTCTGTTCACCAGGACTTACTGTTGTCAAACTTGGAAACATGCACGGTCCTGTCTTTGGAAAGTGATGTTCTTAAATGCCTTCCTTCCACTTCCTCTGCTTCCCAAGGTCTGACTGAAGATCCAAAAGGAATTCCCAAAGATTTACTGGTTACTCCCTATTGTCCAAGGCAGCACTGGTTCCCTCTTCTCTTCTACCTAGCCAAGGGCCATTACCAGAAGCTTCCCTTCACAGTGGACTTGCTCACACAGCAGTAGGGCTCACTTCTACATCATAAACTGTCATCCCTTATCCTGATATTATGCATGATAAGATGATAAGATTATGATCTCTTTTAGGCACCAGTTTTCTGAGGACATGCTTAAGGTTCTCCAGGAGACAAGAAAAGCTACTACCAGAAAATCGTAGAGCAGATTTACTATATGGTGTCATCCTAAATATCAGGACCCACTTCAGGTTAATACCATAATGGTAATGTCTTATTTGTGTGAGCTGCTGCAGTCTGGCCTAGCATACTCATCTGTTAAGGCACACATTTCAGCCATATTTGCATACCTACCTCTGGACCCACAGCTTCTGGCAAGACTAGATGTAAAACACTTCTTAAAGGGTACACCCCACCTGAAACATCCAAGGAAAACTATTGCCCCTGCTTGGGATCTCAGCTTTGTGCAGGAAATGTCACTCTTCCTCCTTTCAATCTTGCAGAATCTGCTCTCTCAAATTCTGTTCTTGGAAAATTATATGTCTGGTAGTTCTCACCTCTGCCAGACAAGTCTCCGAACTACTGTCCCTTATGGTAAGCCCTCTCTTCCTTATTTTTCTTAAGGACACAGTGTTGTTAAGGGCCAATTCCTCCTTCATGCCAAAAGGATTAAATGAACTGTGCCTCAATCAGCACATAAATCTTCCCACTTTCTTCCCTAATACATACAATAAGGAGGAAAGAATTCTACATTCCCTGGATGTGCATAGACAGCCCAGATTCTACCTGGATAAGACCAAGAATATTCATAAATCTGATTATTTGTTTGTTTCCAGAATTCCAAGTTAGGAAACCTAGTTTCAAAGCAAACTATTGCTAAGTGGATTTCTAACTTAATTTCCTTTTATTACCTTCTACATATCAAACCTTACCCTCTCCAGCAAAGGCTCATTCTACTAGATCAGTGGCCTCATCTGGAACTTTTTTACAAGTGGATTGACTCTAGAACAATTTTAGAAGTAGCCACATGCGCCTCTGATCATACTTTCACCAACACTACAGAACTTATGCCTTTTCTAGATCCAGAGCTGCCTTCATCAGGTCAGTCCTCTCTGCCTCTCTGGATTACTAGACAATTCTCCTACCTCTCTTCCATCCACCCATTACACCTCTTAAGCTTTGGGGATTAACCAACAGTTTTGAATACTGCAACAGTGATCTAAGGAAGGACATAGTACAGTTCATAGGTTCATAGGTTGGTACTAGGCTATCAGCCCTAGGGCCTATACTAGCCATAACAATTCCCTGGCTATTTCTTCCCACACTATTTACTTCCCTGGACCCCTGTCTAGCAGGGCGACTGACGTGATCCCCAGGGTGAATTTCCTTCCTTTGTATAAGAACTTACTGTAACAGTAGATGTCCTACTGATTACTGTTGCAGTATTCCTTCCCACCCTACATGCCCTGTTTTCTGATTCATCGCCATTTTTTCCTCATGGACTAGGATATCACTTTCTGCCTCTCCCCTCTTAGCTGACCATTTTATTTGGTCTCTCAGGCCTCTTCAGGCTTACTGGCTTGTAGCTAGTCTGATGATTTACATTCATACATCCGCTTATGTACCCTTACATGCTGAGCTTAGGACATACATCGGACATATGGCTCTATGAAAGGTTTTGGTTTTGGTACCCTGGCCAGAATTCCAGGTTCTCTGACAAGATAGCAGTTTGGAATACTGAAACAGTGATCAATAGGACAGCTACTGTTACTATAAGTTCTTAACGCCACTACTTTCTTCTCCAAGAGAACTTCAGTAATCATTTGACCTCTTCCAGAAGCTGGTAATTATGTTCTATGTAGGTGTACTAAACAGGCAAGCTTACAAGATGTATCAACTGCCTGTGTAGTATATTGATAGTACCCATGTTTTAATAACATACAAATGTTCCTTGATTCAGCTTTTAACTTCATAACAGTTTTTTTACGTATTTCCATATACCCAATAGCAAATGCTCAAACAGAGGATAACACTGACAAGTATTACTCTGTAACATATCAGTTTAGTTAGGTGCAGAATGTTTTTTTTTTCATTTGAGAAAGCCATATGTGTAGGGAAATGCTTGTTCTTTATTTTAATACATCGATCATCTGATTTGCATTGAAAAATTGATATGGTTTCTATGTAATCGATTTCTAGCTCCACCAAAGCAAACATCATGAACTCACAGCAGCAAAAACAGAAACATAAAGATGACATCAATAAATCAAAGAAATAAAGCAGTTATTTACATATGAAGGTACAACGAGCGAGTCCCAAATTAAAAAGATCAAGACTTCAATGTTTTCAATTATGTTATGATTTTAAAGTTGCATTATTACTGTTGTGAATGGAAGAGAAGGGGGTAGGATTTATTTTTACTGGACAAAAAAAGAATTTAAGAAGTTCAGTATTAGTTAGATGCAGGTAAGGATATACAAGCTTTCAGAAGAATGTCAGGCATAACAGACATTGATGTGATTGCTTAAAGATATCACATAAAATGCCAGATAGCTTAGAGACATCACTGAAGATACCACACTTTACAGTGGAAAGACTAAGGCAGGAAACCAAATGGCAAACCAAATGGCAACTTGAATTTAGGTGATTTTTGTTGCATTGAACTAGTACAACTACAGTGACTGCATAGTGTTCTGACTCTCAAGATACTCATCCTCTGACACTATTTTCTCTGGGCAAGATTATTAAACAGCAGTTTTGACCACAATATAACTTACCCTAAGGTTTGGCAATACAGAGTTAGCAACCTGTCTGTGAAACGTTAAACACTAGTAAAGCTGCAAGCTAAAACCAGTACTATGTGTACTGACAGGGAATGTCCTGTTGAAAATAAAGCACATATCTTAGTGGAAGTAGCCAGGCGTCATATGTATGTATGTATGTATGTATGTATGTATGTATTTATTTATTGATTGATTTATCTATTGCATTTGTTAACCAGGATGATCCAACAGGTGTTTGCCTATTTTCAGCAGGGGCCTGGGGAGAAAAGCTTTCTGGCAGTACTGCAGAGACATTTCTATAACAGTGCAGCCTAACAATGACAGATGTATGGATAACAATCAATTCATCATCATAGTTAAAGAGGCCTAAAGTTGGCATTTGCCTGGGGATATAAGAAGTAGATATGACAGAGATGTTCACAGACAGCCTCCTACTCGCACCACTCTCCTGCTTCCTGATCACTGTTACAGCTTTGAGAGCTTGACATGCAAGTCACTGTCGGCAGGAAAACCCATGTCTGCTAAGTAGCAACAGCCCTGTCCTTAGCATATGTGTATGATCTGGAGAAAATTTTCTGTACTTTTAACACCTATGAGCTACACATAAAAACATGGTCATTTCAGTTTAGAATGATGTAATGATACATATGGGAGAAGTCACAACCAGCACTCAGACTTGGTGAATCTAATACTAGGATTTAAACCTGTTTAGAGTAAGGAGTTTGCACTGTATCATTAATTTCTTTCCTCATCTCTGTGACAACCATCCATAGGACCAGTAATCAAGGAGCCTCAGTCCTCACCACTGGCACCAGTGGGGGACGTACACTGGGAGGATGACAGGTACACATACAGTATTTCCAGACCAGATGCAGCTCTCTGTATCAAGTGCAATTTCCCTTAAGAGAACACAGAGACCACAGTCAGTCCAGGGATGGTTTCTCACTCTTTCTCCAGATCCTCAATAAGACTCTCCACTGGCACAGCTATAGAGTTGAGATCTCAGCTGAGTGACCATGCTAAGACCTCCAGCACCCTGTCTGTCCAACCAGTGCTTCGTGTCCCTACCCAAGTAGCTGACACACACACACACACACACACACACACACACACACACACACACACACACACACACTTTGGGGTTTGGGGTTTGATTTATACAGACAGACACAGACACACAGACACACACACACACACACACACACACACACACACACACACACACACACACACACACACACGTGCACACACACACACACACACACACACACACACACACACACACACACACACTCACACATACCTGGGAAAGGCTGGCACAGGTTTACTAGCTATGCCCCCTTCTGCCCAGACTATAAAGTAGTTTCCACTACCACCAGTCAACTCCTTATCAGCTACTTTAAGGCCCTTAACAAAGGGTGTCCAATTTTACTGTGCAATATTGATATTAATACAAATGGTGGTTTGACCAAGAGCAAGGCTGTTTGGAGTGGGCCGCACAGTGTCACCAAATAAACATGCAAGTAATCTCAAAACTTAAATATCTCTACACAGATCATTCACAGTAAAAGGTTTAAATATATTTAATAATAAATAATAAAAGAATAAGACAATATGAAATATATATTCACAGTGACATCAGAGTTCAAAACCACAGAAAATATTTAAAACAACATTGCAGGACAGTCTCAAATAAATAAAGAAAAACAATTAAACTAAGCTTTACTATATTCCTGACTGTATCTAAGAGAATTATACTATAATCTAAAAACTTACTAATAGAACAAGTCAGATGTGGTGAATGGATCTTCTAGTTGTTGTCTGGTCCAAGACATAATGCAGAATGCTCTGTCTCACTAACAGACTTCTCAAAATAATATGTAAAACATTAATGCTGGGGTAGATTGCAGAATGACATCACTTCTTGTCATCTGACCCTAGTTCCCAGACAAAACAACCATTGATGGTAGCTGGTAGCATTTAGCATCTACCTGCAAAAATATACAGACAAGGGCTTCTCCTCAAATCTCTGGTAGATGCTGGAAGTCATAAAATATTTGCATTCCTTCATGCTTTCAATACTAGTAGTTAGTTCACCCTAAAAACAATACAGAAAGTTTCCTGATACAGACATTGTGTCTCTTCTGGCATTGAAAACTGAAAGATACCATCTTTTATGGCCTAGCCACAAAGTAATTTAATTTCTGTTATTTTTCTGAAGTTTGCTGGACTGAAGTTAACCTCCTGTATTCCATTTTCCACTATTAGAATGTATACATTTAAACATTTACAATAGTGTATGTACATTTCTTTTCTCTTCCAGTAGGGCACACTGTGGTTACATTTCAAACATAGCACTTTGCAAGTACTCTTTCAACACACACGTTTGTACAAGCAGTTTGATATATACATGACTTACAGTTCTAATTACTTTTGTAACACAAGCAGCTTTTATAAGTCATTTTGATATTCACCAATGCATATAATTATTTACAAAATTCCAGTTAGCTGTGCTAGCAGTACCTCCTTTTGCCACAATCTCATCAAAACATTATCATTTCATCATCTATATTAATCTGTACTGCCTCCATGTTAATGTTAGTCACTGTGTTTAAAATGGGTTTATATCTGATTCAGATTGTCTGCCACATATTAACACAAGCATTCAGCAATACATTTGTGTATTTCTTGCATATATTATAAATGGTATTAATCTGAAAGCAACCATGTAGGCAAATACACAGCTCCAAATGTAATAACAGTGATGAAAATATGTCATAGTAGCTCTGAAATCAACCTCTCATAATATTAAATGATTGTAGAAACTGACTGTGGATTATAATATAAGAGAAGGGGGATGACAAGATTTAGAGACATTGTATCTTGCAGCTTTACTTTATTTGTATCTATATGATTTGCTATGTGTTCATGTGCATGTACGTGTGTGTATGTCTATGTGTATATGCGTCTGTGTGTGTGGGTGTGTAAGTGGGTGTGTAAGTACGTGTGTAAGCGCATGCACATGTGTGTGTGTCTGTGTGTTGTGTGTGTGATCTGGCATGTTAAACTGTTTTTTTCTATTATGTGTAGTAAGGCAAATTTTGATTGAATATGGTTGTTGTAAGAGGTTTCTATTCTGATTCCCTGCTTGTGTGTGTCCTACTTGTGTTTATGCTGTTTTACTATATAAGTGAATTTGTGATTACTATAGTTTGAATGCTCTGCACGTCTATGTAGCTGCTTTATCCTTGCAGCCCCTCTGATTGGTGAGTTGCCATTTTCTCAGGCTTAAAGAATTTGAAGTCCTTTTGTTGCTCAGGTCTTGTTACACATTTGACCAGCAGTGTGCTAAAGCAGTTATTCATATTTTCTGTTCTTTATAGCTGGGTTTTAGTTGTATATTAACAAGAATCTCCCTTGGCTTGCATATGCCAGTATTCTAGTGACAATTTTTAAACCTCAACTAATGAATTAATGCCATATTCTGTAATGCATTTTGCAGATACTTAAGGATATTTTACATATGTTGCTCTAAATAGACAAAAATAGGTTATGGAGCATGATATCAGATCATTTATGAATATTCGTATAATCTCTATGGCATTCCAAAGATTTTGAGAGTAATTAATGCAGGACAGAGTACAGTGCTGCCCTGCAAATGCCCCCTCACTTCTGGTGGCCAAGAACTCCACATCCATCTTATAAGTCTTGTTCCCAAGTTACATAATGTGACCTGCAGACTAAGATGAAGTTTATCTGATTTCCAAGATGGCTGCCAGTGAGTAACAGCTTAATTTCAGCTCCCCCGGTGAGAAAACAGATACTGAGAAAAGAGAGCCAGTCTTTTGGGTAAATTTCAGTTACTGACTAGAAATTGCACTTTCTGGATGTCAGCAAAGAAGAAATTTATAGAACCTGAATAAAAATGAGACAACAAAGGGTGAGGAGAAGACACTGGTAGGGAAGAATCCTGCAGCTGTTCAGCAAAAAGCATTTCAAGCTCCAGCTTTGGTGAAAGACATGACTTCCAATAATCTAGAGATAAAAGGTCAAATGTGCTCAGAGCTGACTAAAATAAGTTAATCACTGAAGGATTATATCAACTCAGATAACAAAAGGCTGGAACAATGGAAGAAGTTCTAAACAGCTATTCAGATAAGCTGATAAAACTGCAAAAATCAGAGATCAAATGAAGAAAAGGTTAGCTGCACATGAGGTTGCTCAAGAAGAAATGCTTCTAAAATGGTAGAATTAGAAGACAGAGAATGTAAGGAAAGCTTAAGATTTTTGCTGTAACAGAGAAACTGGAAGGAACAGACTGTTAATTTTTTGAAAGCACAAATAAGCAACTAGCAGCAGGAGTTGTTAATTGAAAGGGCACATGTTCCAAACCTGGCCATGAGAAAGCAGCCAAGACCTCCAATTGTAATGATTCTGGCAAAACTGTGTCAGAAGGACAACATACTAAAAGTTAGAGACAGTATAATGTTTGTGGAAAATGATTATTCAATGTACACCGGGCAGAAGAGGAGTAAATTTATTCTAGCAATCAGGAAATGTCAAGAAGCAGGTGTGAGAGTCAAGCTAGTGTATCCAGCTATCTTCAGAATATTTTTCCTGGAGGGTCAAAGTAATTTCTTGCTAAGGAGGAAATACAAATGTTTGTCCAAGAAGAAGTGAGCTATCAAACACAAGGGGACTCTACTTATTATCCGTCTGATAATAAAGCTCATAGAGAGACTGTACCAGTGAAATCTTTTCCAGTGTTCCAAAGGAAAGTGATTGAGAGACAGAAAAAATGCACAAGAGTTGACTAGATAAAGTAGGAGTACACTGAAATGAGCCAGAGACTGGAGTTGGGAGATGAAGATCAACAGGAAGAAAACCAGCAACTCAGAAATGCATAACTAAATATGGGATTACAAAGCATCAGTCACATTTGTGAAATATGGCAGAACAAAAAAAATGGAAATTTTGGACTTTTTGACTTTTTTAACCTTGTATGGGACTCCAAAGCATATGCCCCACTTTATGTTATTAATGTTTGGAAGAACACTGAGGAGAGGGCAAAAGGAAGAAAAGAGGTAACTCTAAGTAAAACAATTTTACATACATACATACATACTTACATACATACATACACACATGCAACTATTTCAAGCACTGACATTAATGCACTTCTAACTTGCCAATATACCAAAACACTTGTTCCCATAACAAGTGTCTAGGCAGTTCTTAAAAATATCTAAATTAGACTTGCTTTAATGTAATTTGGTAGTCTGTTCCATGCATCAGCTACTCTGTTAGAGAACCAATTAGTACACTTCTCATTCCTATAGAATCTTCTACATAGGTTGAATAAGATCTTAACAGTATTTTTATAAAACATGACATATACCACATGTTATATAGTAAAGCTTTTTCAGTTATTTTATGTATAATAGGGATACTAAAGTAAACAGGTGCCCTTTTTCCTTCTTTCTTTTGTTCTTTTTATTTGGTTTCAAGAAATGTACAATGTAAAAGAGAAGGAAGCCTAGACAAAAGAGCATGATATAAGTGAAACTGATATGTTTTTTTCTTATTTTTCATAGGGGAGTGACTGGATTAAGGCCCTTGGCTTGATCTAACAACAAGTTTTAAGTGGAAGTAAATAAAAGAATATTATAATGCAAAAATTTCCTTTAGTAAATAAATTTTCACAGTGCAACATGAGAAGCTTGTAGCTGATGTTAACTGTGAATCTGGTTCTCATGTTTCTATGAAGACAAGCTGATAAGAGCAATAAAAACAGAATACTTTTTTTTCTTTCAATGGCCAAAAGGTAATGTTTTCTGAGAGGATTCAAGTTGTTTTCTGCATCTGGAAGAGAAATAAAGATAAGACAAAAACAGACAGTACTCATTGTAAGTAGAAGCACAGGCTGTACCATGACCCTTAGCATCAATAACCTTCATTATAGATCAATTCAAGCCTCAGAGTGTAGCTGCCAATCTGGGACAATTGTTCCTATTAGGAGGGTTAAACTTCATCATTTAAAGATGTACATAGTTCTGTGTGTTTCTATTAATTTACTAGGTTATGAGGGTGTTCTGGGGTGTTTTTTTAGGCTTTTCATTAAAATAAAAAGTATTTTGTAAGATATAACACAGGTTCAAATGGACATGAAACTACTTTATAAAAGATCAACCTGACAAACATTAGTGTATGCATGTAACATATGACATAGGCTCAAATGGACATGACAAGAAACAACGTTATAAAAGATCAACCTGTCAAATATTGGTGTATGCATGTAACACAAAAGCTGAAACTAGACATTAAAAAAGCTGTTATATGTAAAAAGTATGAATACTAACTTCTCTTAATGGCAATACTTTCCATGTTATCTTTGAATGTGAATGGTCTCACAGATATTTAGAAAAAAGAAAGAGCAGTGAATGACATTAAAAATGCAGAGTACAAATTGCTGAGGAAAGCTAGGAGAGACATTTGGAAAACAAACAACATGCAAATTTGATAAATATCTATATACATATATATATATATATATATATATATATATATATATATATATATATATCTAGGACAAAGGAAGAGGGGAGTACTTATATTAATTGCTAGAGGAGCTCCAATAGTTTTAGAAGAGGAAAAACAATAATAATGGTAGATTTGTAATACTAAGGGGCTACTGACAAGAGAGGAGGATTAGACTGGCATGTATTTATATTCCACCTAAAACTGCTGCAATGGAGCTCAAGAATATTCTGGGAGAAATAATCAGCTTTCAGCAGGAAATATTACTTATAGGTGGGGACTGAAATTTAATTAGTAATAGTCAGGATGTATCTGAGGGGCCTAAAACGGAACATATAACAAAAGAGGGTTATGAACATATTTGGTATGAAAGATGCAAATTCAGTATTAGAAGCTCAGAGAGAATTTGCATATTATTCCCCAAGGAAAACTGTGCTAGGCTAGACAGAAATTATATTTCACAGGAACATGTGCATTTAATTGAAAGTTTTGATTTGCATCTAATAACATTTTTCAGATCACATGCCAATAATAATTAAAATTAAAATGCAGGGTAGTGAAATAACAGTGAGACATTGGTGCTTCCCCACTTATATGTTAAACAAAGAGGAATTTAAGGAATGGGTAGTGGAAATTATATGGGAGTTATAAGGAAAATAGATATATCTTCAGAAGCTATAACTAGGAAGTGGGATAAAATGAAAGTAGAGTTAAAAAATAGAGTAGAAATAAATGAAAATAGATATGGTTTAAAAGTAACAAGAATTATTTACAGGGACTGACAAAGGTTAAAGTACTACAGAATGGGGGAATCTCACAGAACAAAAAGTGGCACAACTGTAGACTGCTAAAGAGAAAATAAGGGACTACCTTAATAATATGCATGAGTTCAAAATCACTGTTAAGCAACTCTTTTTGATAATAAGTCCAGAACACAAAAGCTTTTAGACTGTTTCAAGCAACAGAAAGTAGAACAGATTATTGCCAAGCTTAGCGAGCCTATAACAAGGAAAATAACCAGACATCCTGTAGAGGTAAGAGAAATATTTTGGAAATTTTATAAAAGTGTGTAAAAAGCAAATAAATCATGAAATCAAGAAAAAGTACAAATGGAAATATTTATGGAAGAATTAAATATGCCAAGGTTAGAGGTAGATCAGGCTTAATCACCAACAGTTAGGATAGGAGATGAGATAAAAATTGTGATATATAACCAATTTACAGGAAAGTCTCCAGAAATAGATGGTATTCCTGTAGAAGTTTGAAAGCTAAGGGAGACGAAATTGATAATGATCTAGAAAGTTTTGTTTAACCATATTTTAAATGGAGATGAAGCACCAAAATCCTGGAAGTAATCTGTGGTGGCTATAATACCTAAATATGATAAAGACCATCAAATCCAGCTTCATGTAGGCACATTTTGATTCTAATCCATGATTATAAAGTGTTTTTGTATATAATGGCAAAGGTGATGCTAAAATTGATAGATATGGATCAATGTGGTTTTCAGAATGAGAAGCAAACATTTGACAACATTAATAGAAAAAAGATGATCCAGAGGAAAGCAAAATGTAAGAAAATACCACTGTTGTTGGTAGGTCTTTGATTCAGAGAAAGCAGTCGACAGAGTAAGCTGGGATTTTATGAGCAGAACAATGCAAGCATTTATATTCCCTGATAAAATAATAAGGTTAATTAGGGGGATGTATGATGGATCAGAGTTAAAAATTAAAGTGGGGTGGGCTTCCACTCTGATAAGTTCTGTCTGAACAGAGGAACCAGGAATAGTTGTCCTCTTTCCCCTTTGTTATTTGTGTTATATTTAGAACCACTGGCAAAGAAAATAAGGGACAGAGGATATGAATAATGTAGTAATCAAGAAAAGTTGGCTTTAATTGCAGATGATATTATTTTGTACCTGATAAATTCAGTGTTGTGGAACATTCTGACACAGTTTCAAGTCTTTTAGGAAAGTAAAAATTATGAAGATAAAACAAAGGCAATAGCTGTAAACTATGTACCCACAGACTAAATGGGACAGCAACACATGTATTTATGGGGACATGATAAAATGAAGTACTTAGGAGTATGGGTTAAAAGGATTTTGTTATGCCAGCTAAAGATATGTGGGAAGAGACCAAAAAAAGGTATTACAAAAACTGAGATACTGGAAGCTCTGTTTTATGGATATGGATAGCAAGATACAAACAGTGAAAATGTTTTTAGTCCCTTTAGTTTTATACACAGGTCAGGCATATTTTTATCAATCAGAATAGAAGTTGTGGATAGCAATTAATAAAGAGTCAAAGGATTTTATCTGGGAGAGGAAGTGGGCAAAAGTCCAGTGGGGTAAGCTGATCCTTCCAGTAGAACAATGTGGTTTGGGATTGCTTGATTTGAAGAGGTATTTCAGAGCTACACAGTTAAGGCTCCTGTACATAACACAAGCAGAAAACGATAATTCAAAGTGGTAAGGGACAGTGGCGTAGCCAGAGTCTGTGCCACCCGGGGCTGCATTTGAGTTTGCAGCCCCTCCCCCTCACAACATCATGGTCAAATGGGGCCTCCCCATACACATTCCTCCCCCCTGCAGCCATTCCAGTATCCCATTCCTGGGCTATTTCTCCCCATTTACCATAAACACTGTAATGTGCATACTCTTTTCTGCTTTACTTCTATAATGATTATTTGGATTTTATTTAAAACTGTTATTTTAAATTTTATAGCACAAACACTTATAGACATTTGCAAAACAAAGCAATACAGTCTCACAATGAAAACAGACTTAAGATTAAAACATCTCTGCCCTTTAAACTCACATTCATTGAAACACCATTGAAACCCACATTCAGTTTCCTGTAAATCACCTAGAAAATACCTATCTCTGCCCTGCCTCATTTATTAATGGTAACACATCTTCTAATCTGTCTTTCTATAGCTTTAATTAAACAAAGATATAAAGTTTTTGAGGCCAAATGTCCTCTTCTATTCACGTCACCAAGGTGTTGTCTAAGAAAGGAGTATGAAATAATAGAGGCTCTTTAAATGCTCTATATTTCAGTGGTAAAAGGGAATGAAATACAGAGAAGAGAAAGAAAGAGAATTGGAAGCATTAAATCCATTTGATTCTGCTTTTTAAAGAACCTTTCAACCATCCCCCAGATACAGCAATATGTCATTATTTTTGTTTATTTATATTAACTGTCTGTTGACCAGGTAAGCTCACTGAGCAAATTGTCCCTTTTCATGGACAACCTAGGAGCATTGTCTCATTAAGTGAGTAGCTGAAAGTCACACAGTAAGCAAATGAAGGTGGAAGGAATCAAACCCTGTACCATCAAACCCTGTAACACAGACACAGGAAGCAGTTCATTAATAACTCAGAGCTTTAGTCCTCTGCTAGCTATGGGACAGTAGATTGCAGAATAGGTTACAATATTCTATGGACTCAGTGTTGTTTATTTTGTATACTTCTGAATCTATTTACCTCTTGTTGGTATAGCTTTTTAGTCCATAGGATTATGGCTCTGATGTGTCAGGTAATCTTTTGAACACTGTGCAATATGTGAATTAGCAGTCTAGGGTGAAGCTCAATTTTATATTTAGGGTAACATTGCAGAATAGATGAGGACCTCTGCAGTACTACGTAATTTGTTTGCTTTAGAATCTGGCCCTAAACTGTCATGTCTGATCCATGAATAGGCTGCTTTAAAATTCTCAGATGGGTAGTTACCAACTTCAGTTTATGGTCATATACAAGTGACATAATCAATGTCTCAATAAAAATACCCTCTTTCAGACTTTGATGAATAGATAATACAACTGAAGTGTAATTTTTTCACAGTAGTTCTTTCATCATTTTGATTATCCAACACACACTTACATTTAGGATTGGGTAAAAGTTGATCCAAAATAATGCTGTCATTTGCATCAATTCTGTGTTGGTATAGATACAGATAAGTTACTAACTCCCTGAAGATTTTAGTATGCAGTAGCATTAGTGTTGCCTGAGTGAATGAGACAAGAGGTTACTTAATCCAGATAGAACAGTAAACATCTGATCAAATGTACCTGTGTTTTGTACTGATAAAAGAAGAGGTGGACAGGCTCTACGAAATACAGAGATACAGACAGCAACATAAGAATGGAACATCTTCTTGTATTTAAAATAGCGCACAGGGAGAAAGGAAGAACAGGACGTCTGTGTGACAATGCATGCACAGATGTGATGCGACAGGTATGTGCAACTGGATCATTCTTAAAGAAGACCACGCTTAAAAACAAAAACATTATTTTTATTTTTTAAAAAGTAATTGTGACAGTCCTTTGGCAAGTGAAGTAAAACAAAAAGTGCCGCCTGAGGCAGACTGCCTTTCTTGCTTCTTGCCCCTCCCCCCAGCAACGCCACTGGAAAGGGATGATGATGATGATGAAACATGGGGGAAGCTCAAGAAATAAGGAGAGACTGAGATTTTGGATGCAGATCCTTAAGGAGAATAACAATAAGCATGCAGAATATTATATCCATAAAGTAAATATTCTAAGAACTAAGCCAACATGGGAATGGAGAAAGGAGATTCTACCAATAGGGATGGCTACAGTTAGGGGTACAGAGAAAAGAATAGACAAGAGGAGCAACTAAAATTATGTCAGTATGATTTGTGATGTATAATGCTTGCAACTAAGATTATGTCAATATGGTTTGTTTATATATATATATATATATATATATATATATATATATATATATATATATATATATATATATATATAAAACTTTTTATAAGTAATAATTTAATAAAGATGTTTATTTTTTTAAAAAAAGAATAGGTGAGGAGGCTGGAATTTACTGGAGAAAACCAGCAAAGGAACTAAGGTACTGGGAACAAATAATTAGAGAGGGAAAGGTAACAGAATGGGAAGAAGCCAAGAATGCATTTGGCATGCAGGCTACAGATCTTCCCTATCCGTAATTGATATCAGAGTATAGGCAAACAGAAAGGAATAGGGGGATCCTAAGTGAATGACCAGAACTGGTAGAATTTTTAGTAGACTCTAGAAAAGAAGCTGCTGTTAAAAAAAGGGATAATTAGTACAGCACATAAAATATTGCATGATAAGTACAGGAATCAATCAGAGAAGTTAGAAAGGATTGTGAAGAGGAATTAAATAAGCAGTTCAGAAAGAAACAATTGGAGGATATATGAATGGCTGCCAAATATGCAACAAAGTCTAGAAGATTTAGGATCTTTGCTTGGAAGTGTTGGAATAGGTATTTTTATACCCAAAGCAAACTCCAAAGAATTGTTCTTCGGGTAGATTACAAATGTTGGAGGTATGATGGGGATGAAAGATGTAATTGGGAATGTATTTTTGGAAGTGTAATGAGTTGGCAGACTTTAACAATTCCAGTAGACTACTCTGTCAGAAACACTGAGTGAGCAAATTGGTGTAACTAAGCAAATTATTTTTTGAGATGTGATACAGAATCGAAATTTCCTTGACATAGTAAGGCTTTCCTGTGTTTAATTATGGTCTCTGCCAAAAAACAATTAATAGAAAATGAAAATCAAAGTCTAAACCATCCATACTTAAAGTGTTAGTATAGTGACAGACGTAAAATAACTGGAAGTGGGATCTTTAGAAAAGGGTAGGAGCAAATTACATAGAAAAAAGGGAATTGTGAGAACAATACATGCAGAATAATATTTTGGAGGAGGAATGAGGTTTTAAGAATAGGCAGGAATTAAATGAGCTATGTAATATTTGACTGACAATGACTGTACATAAGATTATATATGTATATATGCTTTGTTTGGATTTATATAAATGGTATGATTGCCTGTGTCATAAGTGTTAATTCAATAAAGATGTTTCTTGTTAAAAAAATGATGAAATTTACCTACCAGTTACTGTTCCTTCATGACACAGAATTTACCAGATACATCTCAGCAGGAATGTATAATTCTTCTACCAGACCTAAAATTGGGCTAATTTTGCCCCTCATGTATGATGCTGTCTGTCACATACTCATCCCCTAACTAAATTTTCTCAAGGCAAAATGGCTAAACAGCATTTCTGACAACAATGTAACTTACCCCAAGGTTTGGCAAAATTAGTATTAATTGTATTAGAGAATGGGGTCCAGAACTCTCTGTCTCTCTCTCTCTCTCTCTGCATTGCAGACTGAGAGGAAAAAAAGTGACTGAAAGTTTAGTTAAGTTACCTGTATGAAAGTTTAGTTAAGTTACCTGGAATGACCATAGCGGTCCTCTGGGAACTGATCCGTGATTAAGCCAGCCCTAACCCCTGCAAATCATGAGACTGCAGTATCCAGCCCAGTGCTAGAGAAATGCTACCAAGTAAATGTAAGTTGTTACCCTGGAGTTTGCATATCATTAATTGGCACTGCACAATCCAGCAACCATTGTCATATGTCTGCCCACTTCATTAATAAATGCCCCCTTTTGTTTGCATTGTTTTTGCTGCTCTGAATCCAAATATTTAATTTGTTTTATAAAATGTACAAACCAAGAAATTGCTCACAAAATGAGAGTTGGAATGTTATTGACTAAACGCTTCTTCATGTACAACAGTCTTTTACATACACCTAATTATTCAGTTTTTTTTTATTTCTGTGTCAGATGTTTGACTAAAATGCTTGTAAACACCACAGGAAAAAGGAATGAAGCATCTTAGACTCACCAAAATTGTGAGTCCATGTGTGTGTTTGTGTTGTTTGCATGTGTGTGTCTGTAGCTTCTAATGTGAAACTTCATATTAAGTTAATATGCTACTTGTCTTGCATGTAAATGTAGAACAGCAGAATTTTTTATATCATGAAGCCAGGATGGAAATGAGATCTTAAAATTCAGAGAAGTATTAGCCAGTATAAGATTTTATTATAGCATAATTATTGCACAGTGTACCTGTGGATTTCCACACTGCAGTCCTAATTTCATAGATACTGAATGAATACGGCAAAATTATTTTTGCACATTTTTCCCCAAATTACTTTTAGCAGTTGTGCCAAAAAAATCACCTTTCGGAAGAATATTTTAATCATCTAGCCATTTTCATGGAATTTAAAGTCTTGAGAAAGGTTGCATTATAAAACTAGGAGTGAGATATCTAAAATAAAAAAATAAAACAGTAAGCATGCCAAGAGGAAATGTTAAACTTACAGTGCAGGGGATTCTGCTCAGGCCAACAGGCCAAAGGCTTTTATATGTGTTTAGAGGCAATCTCTAGCACACATGATGCCTGACAGGTTACCTGTTACTGGTATTCCATCCGGATACTTAACTCATTCCCTCCAGTGCAGGTCTTTTCAGTGTATACCTTTAACTCCCAGTGGGTGTGGCTTGACCCTTTAAAAAAATGAAGTTATCACCTTACAATTCTAACAAATACTCATTGACGGAATTCAAATATCAATACAGTTGTTTGCCATCATGTGAGTTTCAAGATAAAATATTCTGATACCTTGTATGTAGCATGGTTTTGGAATAATTAATGCAAATGTGAACAAGCAATATTCATTGTTGGCACAATGATTCAACATTTGACAGCATTTTTTTACTTCTATGTATCTATAGAGCCAGCATTAGATGAAGTGGAATCCACAGACAGGACTCCATGGCACCCACCTGGCTGTCCACATTCCCCATGTACCCCACTAAAGTGTCCCCCCCTTGTCTCCCCCCATTCTGGTTGCCCCATACCATCCAAACAAATCACTTTTTTACAAAATACAATTTGGTGCTCAGAAGGACAAATCATGGGGCAACAGTATCACAATCAAGTAACTTGAAACAAACAGGGCATCAGGAATCTTCGTTGAAGAAACTTTTTTTACTGAAAATAAAATAACAAGTGCTTTCATACTCAAAGTATTTTTTCAAGTCATTTAAAATCTCACCACACAAAGGCATGTAAAGATGCCATCACATGGCTTACTGTATTTACCAGTTCATTTTACTTACAAAAGGTATATGTAGATTTATTAGAGAATTTTGCACACAGCTGCATGCTGCTACACCAGTTTTACATTTTATAGCCAAATATTTAAAAAAGTGCATTGATTTTTTTGGTATTACAGTTTATTGCAAAT